>NC_044573.1:108646795-108834295 GCF_901933205.1 Camarhynchus parvulus | reverse complement strand
CATTTGAAAGTTGCTTAGCCCAACTTCCCTGTCATAAGCAGGCACTGCTATGTTAGAAGTAGGGATAAGCAGATTTCCCAAGAAAACTCTACTTTTCTTACAGATTCAGTTTACATTTTCATGTGTGGGTATTTGTGTGGTTACCCACACACCCCCCTACACAAAACCCTAAAACTAGCAGAGTGAAACCTTTCCTCATAAAAAAGTTGTGCTGCAACATAGAAATATAAAGAAAATGCAGTCTACAAACAAGAACAAAGCTTTTTGAAGTTCTTAAGTTGTACTCAGAACCATGATAACAGAACTGTCTACAATTATATGTGTAATATGCAAATACACACACATAGATGTGTGTTTTTAAATATGTATATGTATATTTATGGATAAACTTGTCTGTATCAGAGACCTGCAGCAATTTTTGTCCTCTCAGAAGCATGTGTTGCTTCTAACTGAAGTTGGCTCTGAAACCTTAGGACATATTCAGGCCTGTTGACTGGTCTCATCCATCATTAGGAGTAACTATGGCCCAAGGGTAAAAATAGCTCTGGAGTCTGTAGCATAGTGCCCGGAGCTTAATGATATTGTCCTCCAAGGCAGATGGTATTTGTTTTGCTGTCCCTCTGGTGGTTTTCAATTAATTACTTATAACTTCATCCCCATTCCTCCCCCCAAAAAAAATGCTTCAATTAGAGTCAGGTTTTTTAAATAATAGACTCTCAAAATCACATGGATAAGGAGATAAAAGATAAACGAGCGTGATTTTTTAGGGGGCACCTGATGTTTGGTAAGGAAAGCCAGCACCCCTTTGCAAAGAAGTGGCTGCTTGGAGGAATGAGTGAGAAGACTTTTGATATTATGTGAATGGACATGGATGGTATTCCTGCAAACATGGAAAAATGCCATGTGCAACCAACCTTGAGGGAGACCCTGTGCAAGGAGAGCTGGTTGTGGGACACATTAAAGGAAGGAGGTTCCTTTATAATCAGAAAGATAAATCCACTGGTGCAGTCTTTGGCAGATCCACCTGGGGTAGTGCACATTGAGCAGGGTTTGCATTGTGCCTGTAAATATTTTATCCTGTCTTTGCCACCCTCCTCCTCCAGCACTCCCATCCACTTGCCTGGCTGAGCTCAGTGCTGACAGACATTAAGCACTGTCATCTGAGCTGACAATAAAACCCAGAAGACATGGATTCTCACCCCTCTCATTTTGTAGGGAATATCAATATTGTCCTATTTCAGCATCCCTGGAAAAGGTCATGCTTTTTCCAAATGAGCTCCAAAAAGTTCTACAATACAAGATGATATCATTAGCCCAAATTTCTGACAGACATTCTCTTTGGGGAGTCCTATAGAAACAATTCATGGAGTTTCTGCTTGCCTGGATCCAGAGGAAATTCCTTAACTCTATTATACCATCACCCCAAGCCAACCCCCAACTGAGATGTTAAGAGAGGCTCTTAGGAATCATGACCATTATTTAATAAATAATCTTATGATCCTTTGCAAGTTGTGAAGGCAGTCAGAATGGTGATATGGGATAAGGTTAATCTCTTCTAACTTTAAATACCTACCATTCAGATACGTTGTCTGAACTAGTCATCTTAACTTCTTGCATAGTTGATTGAGAGATGGAGCACCCCAAGGAGATTCTTCTCATGCAAAGGTGGGATGACTCAGATGATACATTTGACTTATCTCTTTTTATGAACCAGAGACAGATAAACATCAATGAGGCACTTGTAGGCAGATAAAATGTGGAGAATTAACTTTCCATTCATGTTTGTGTGCCAATTTTATTTTTTTTTTTAATGATACTAACATTAATCCTGAAAAATTCCATCCAACTACATTTTTCATGGAATTATTATAGCCTAGTTTCAGAATCAAAATAATGTCACTTTGGGGAAGATAAAGGCTATAAAAGCTTTATCAAACAGTAAAACAATTTTTGCAACTTGCAGGAGGAATGCTTGGAACTTGAAGGAAGATTTTGTTTTGTTTTGTTTTGTTTTAATTTAGATAGTGCTTTTACAAGGCTTTTTCTTTCTGTTTTCTGATTATTCTCTCAGATGGCAACTTGGCCTGTCAGTTTTGTGTCACTGCTTGTTTATGCCATAAATGTCATTTGGAATGACAACACTAGGAAAAGGTCAGGGCTATTACTAAACAAGCTTACCCCCTGGAGCCTAATACAGTCAAGACACTGTGATTCAACTGCTGGGAGTGGCTGGAGAGATGGCAGCAGGGAGAAATATTTAGGTATTTTTCAGTGCTGGTCCATGGAAATCATACCTTGGGGCTCAAAATGGGACAAAGCCAAGAGCAGCCTTATGTGTTTGAGTCAGGTAATGTATTCAGAAGAATTAACAGCAAGTGCCAGGATCTGAGGAGCCAGCAGAGCTGTCTGTTTCTTTTTATTAGTGCATGGATGCTAAATACTGCTCAGAGAATGAAGTTTGATCAATAAATCATCCCCTAGTTGCTGTTCTGCATTGGCTTCTTTGCCTGGACTGTTAGAAAAGGACCATGTGTTTGCCTTTTTTCTTTTCCCCCAGAGTAAAAATTCTTCAGTAAGTAGAAACACGAAGGGAAGAGGAAATCAGCTCTAGCTTAATGCTATTTGCTGTCATCTGTGGCTTAGGTAGATAACCTTGCATATATGTGACTCCTGCTGAGGGAGGGAGTTAACTCTCTAAATAACAACAACAGCTACCAATCCAGCCCAAAATTTTAATAACCACATCAATTGATTGAGAACCACCTAAGCAGGAGGAATGTGGGGAGAGGGAAGGAATCCTTCCTTAAAACATCTTCAATTAAAAATATTTGATTCACCTATAGCAAGGCCATTTTTTGATAGGCTATGATAACGTCATGGAGTGGCTTGAGTGGGAAAGGACCTTAAGTATCATCCCATTCCAAGCCCTTGCCATGGACACGTTCCACTAAACCAGGTTGCCCCAAGTCACATCCAGCCTGGCCTTGAACATTTCCAGGAATGGTACATGGAATCAGATACCTACAATTTCTCTTTTTTTTTTTTTTTTTTAATCAGATGATGTTAAGTTTGTAGGAATTCCAGATTGGACACTATTTTAATAGACTCCCTAAGAATATAATTAAGCTCTATTCAATTAAGATATTCATTACTCATGTTGAAGAACCAGTGTGACTACCATTCTTCTTTGAAGCTATGACAAAATACAGAAGTTCTCATCCAAAAGAATGATCCTTGGAAAAAACATGAAAATAAAGACATTGAATACCTGCTGAAATTTATCTTGAAGCACTCACTGGCTTTTTTTAAATAGTGAAAGGAGAAAAACTGAAAAATAAATAAGCAAACAATCTTCTCATCAAGGAATGATGAAAATGTGGAGTTGTAAATACCTGACAAGTAACTTCGGGTTGTTTGGCCACTGGAATTTTCTTTGCTATCAGAATTTGAGACAGAAGAGGAAAATTGTCTATGAAAATATAAAGATTAATTAGTACGCGCAATGGTTTGTTCTAAAACTAAATCTTTGGAATTGTTAGAAGACCTTGTCTTTTTCTTGAGGCTTTGGCTGGTAAAATAAATAATTTTCTATAGAAAATATATTTTTGCTGATTAACAAAAGCCAGGTGTAATAAAAACTGTCCCTTTCAAACTTTCAGATTTTTTTCCTTCCTCCCTCCTTTTTATTATTTTTTTCTACTTTAGACAAGAAAAAAATCTCCTAGTGTTTTGCATTAAACTGAGTTTTCATTTCTTTATCAGATAAAATTTTGAAAATGTGAAAATCTTGCTATTGTAGCTGAACTAGTGCTTATTTATTTTATTTCTATTTTACAAGGTCTTATCTAGAAATCTTGGTACTTAATGTTCCATGAAAACAGTGCCATAAATAAAGGTTGATCCAGCTTTATGAATCAAAACCCAAACTTGCAAGTAACAGTACAAGATCCATAAATATTGATAATCTTCCTTTATGATAAATGGGAGGAGGGAGAAGAATGAAAAAAAAAATACCAGGGGGGACTTTGTAATAATTATTATTTATTATTCCATAGTGAAAACCAGAAATATTGACAAGAGAATTCTGATTGGCCCTATCTCTGGCAAAAATTTCCCAGTTCGTTTTGAGTAGGACTTTCCAATTCTTCCCTCGGCAAGAATTCCTTCTTTTCCAATAAAGACGTGCACATTCTTGAGGAGGGTGAGTCTTTCTGGGCATTTATCTGCAGCTATTCACCCAAATTTGATCGGCCTGCAGCCCTTAAAGAGAAAGAAGTCACAGGTCACAGCTGGGGATTAGAGCCAGCCCTGGCACTCCTCACAAGTGGCACAGCAGCTCAGCTCTGCCGCGCGCCTCGCCGTGCCAGAAGGGCTTTACCTGTGCTTCACCCCCTGGGTTTGCTCCCCAGCAGTCTGACTGGATTAAGAACGGAGTCAAATGCTGCTGTTGGTCTTATCAGAACAGATCTGAGCCCAACACGATGAAAACATAAGGAATCAGGATCACGGTATTTTCCCTTGGTGCTCTTGTCATAAACAATTGGTGCAACAGAAAGAACATCAAGGAGCTGCTCTCTTACTGTGAAATATTCAGCTCTCCCCTTCAATTTGGGCTGCACTGGGGAGCTGATGACTGCCTAAACTCTTCAAATGCAAAGCCAGGGTGTATTTGTGAGTGGAGACAGCTCAGCAGAAGGTCTGAGAAGCAGCACAAATCTTCATGGAGCACTGTTGAGGAGAATAGAAGGAAATTCTTTCACATCGCGAGCGAAAACATCTGTCCCTTCAATGTATCAAGATGCAAAACCCCAGCAAACATGTCTCTTTTTATAAAAAGCATAGAACAATAGTTCCACATTACTGCAGGAGGCTGTGGGCTGTGGGAATCAACAACTGAGCTGTCCCATCTCAGCCAGTGTTGGGGGACTCAATACATTCACTTTCCTTTCCCTCCCTGCTGGTGTGCCCATAATTTCCATCTCTATGAAGCCAGGCATCAATAACAATGAAATTCATAGGGATATATTTTGGAATGCTAAGTGATGAATTTTGCATCCAGGCAAGTATCTTTCCATTAGAGTGAGTGCAAAGTGGAAAAGTAGGACATTAACTCGACTGTAGGTATTGTCCTAAGGTGCTGGAGAGTTAATATGTTTACAAGAGGCTTGTACGTCACATGATCTTACAAAACAAAAATAGTTGGCTGGAAAGAGGAGATTTGACCAGTTCACAACCCTTCCTGTGCCTCATTTCCTCCGTCTAAAAGAAATCTACATGTTCTACTCTAGAAAAACATCCCATGCTTCTTCAGGATATGCTTATATCAGCCTCTGTGTGCAGAAGAAACCTTTGAAACTAGCCCTAGGGCCAATTACCAACACAGAGCCAGGCATTACAATTGCTCTGTGTAATAAATGGTGCCTTTCTTTCCTGCAAAATTGCAAAATGGAACAGCAAAGTATCTTAGGTGTGGTGTTTGGCCAACAACAAATAGAAAAACTGTAATCCCTGAAAACTAATACAGTGTAGAGGGGCTGCAGAGCAAGAGGAATGGAAAGCTGTGTGGTGTGTGGAGCGTTCTGAGGGAATTTTTTGTTGTTGTTGTTGTTTCAAAAGGAGTTTTTTTACCCCAGGCCAGAAGCCTTTGTGTCAGGGAGACTGTCTCATTTCTCTGCTCAAAGGCTGTCAGAGATGACTGAGATTTGAAAATGCTTTCTGATGTTGACGAGGTCAAGGGAGACAGAGCTGCCTACCATCAGTCACTGCATCAGTGGTGGGATGGGAGGACACGTGAGAGGGAGGATGGAAAGAAACCAGTGAAATTGTCATCTCTGGGGAACTAGATAAAACAAAATAAATAAAATAAAATAAAATACAGGAGAAAGAAGAGGCACAGGTCAAACAGCAACACCAAAGTTTATGGCATTATTATTCAGCTGGAATAAGGGAAAATATCTTGGTTCCCAACTGGGGATGTTCTGAAGAGAGGGAAACTGACTGGAGGCAAAAGATATATTAATATTACTCCACTTAATCAATACATAAAATCCTCCAACGTGTTTTTTGTACAAGCCTGCTCTGCAAAGTTAACACCTGCAGTGTTTTCTGATTCCATCTAATTGTGCTTGCAACAGTTCAGATCAGGACTGCCCAAAGCAGCCAGGAATTGAATCAGGCTGTGGAAGTGGTTGCCACAGACTGCACCCATCTTGCCCAAAAGACATTGGGCCAATGTCACTGTCACCCTTAAAGATGGACTCTCTCTGTCCTACCTCACAAAGCAGCAGCAGGAGCCTGCTTGGATCAACCTGTGACATTCCATTGAACTACAGATTTCCAAAGGTCACAGAGGAGCCTTTTACATGGGATGTGGCTCTCTATGGGCTATGCTTCCCCATAGGGACACCCAGCTGGGCTGATCCCACGTAATTTTGTGTCTCAAATCCATTCAGAGGAGCAAGCATTTCTACAGGGCAGCCCACATGGCCAGCTTTAGAGTGCTGGCATTGGTTTCCAGCATACCAGTACACAGTGGTTTCTGGTTTTATTATTGATTTCACAAAATCATTAGATAAAGACAAAAATGGACATCACTATTGATACGAGAGATTTACACTGGCTATTTCTTCCCTGTGTTCCCCTTATAAGCAGGCAAAGGTAGAATTGCTGATCCATGTGTGCAGGGCAGGATGCAGAGTTTTTCTGCAAAATCTCAATGTATGAACCATTTATGACTGTGGTGCCACAAACCTCCTCCTGTTCCATAATTCCTCACTTTGCTGTGGTCCACAGGAGATGCTTCCCACTTTTTGATCTACTCCTTGAGTCAGAGGAAGACTGTAATGATATAGTGGGAAAAGGGAATGCCAACACAGAAAGCTAAGTGATTCAAAGGATTCTACCAGGTGATAAATATCTTGTTTTATGACCCCTCCTGTTGTTGACACAAGGTTTAAGAAGTGGATATGTGTGACAGGTAAACATTTTGTCTTCTGTGTGGTGTTACGGTGGTCACAAGGGTGTTTGGGATGAAGGAAGAGACGTGATCTTTGACTCTATTATAGAAGGCTTGATTTATTATTTTATGACATATACATCTATTATAACTATACTAAAAGAAAAGGCAAAGAGAGTTTCCAGAAGCTGCTAGCTACTTAACAATAGAAAGTAAAGAATGATAACAAACTTCACTCTCTCGGACTGTCTCCAAGGGAGCTCCGTCCTGCATTGGCTACCAACTCCAAACATCTAAACTGGGCCAATCCAGGCAGACTTGCCACATTCTACAGCAGCAGATAACCTATTGTTTATGTCTGGTTGCTGAATTTCTCAGCTTCAGCAGGAAAATCCTCAGAGAGGATTTTTCATAAAAGAAATGTCTGTGACAGTATGGGGAGAAGGACATGGCAGAAGGTGTGCGTAATGGATCCGTGTGTTCCTGGTACCTCAGCCTGCCCAGCTGTCACTGAGCACCAAGGAGGACCACAGGACATCCAACAGCAGTACATGGATGCTCCACACCCATGGAGGGCAAGGCAGGGAGCAGGGGCTTGGCTCCACATGCCTGCATTCACAGCTGCACAGGGCAAATCCCACCCCATCAGAGCCAGTTCAAGACATTTCCACTTCCAGATCCCATTGATGGATACTCATTGCAGTCTCTCCCTCAAGATTAACACTCCTTTTGCCTTGTCACATCAGTCGTTGGGAGGGTGGAAATCTAACCCTGGATCAGTGAAATAATCTGATTTTAAATAATGGTTTTTTCCAAAGACCTTTAAAATTTCATGGATCTGCCTTGATAGTTAGCCAAACACACTCTGTACAACAGAGCAGACCCCAGCAGATCTGCTTTGGATAAAGAGGGAAGCTCCCTCTTACACTCTGCCTGTGCAGGAGATGTGGAACCATAATTATTTCCTTATTAATAAATGTGGGGAACAGGTAATTCCATATTAATCTATTAAACAGTGCCCAGTTTCTTTCACACTGAACCAGGTGGTGTAGGAGGGTCTATGTCCATAGTACTAAACTGGACCTCCCAAACTGGGTGTCTGCATCCAAAATACCTATTGGGAATGTTCTCTGGACTGTGCCAAGCCCCAGACTGTGTCAGGATATCATCCAGACATCACACCTGGACAATTGCAATGTTTGGTCTCTATGTCCATAGTTCCTATTTGATTAGCTATTATGGATATAGTCAGAATTTCAATTTGAATCCTTTCAACGCTCATGTTTATGATCTGACTAAGACTACAGAATATTCTAATTTTTTGTGCTTTTTTTTCCTTTTCACAGCAATCCAGTCTCAGATCCTGAAACTGATTGCTCATTCCCATGTTTCTCCCATTGCCATCTACTCTCCTGCCTTCCACCAGTTCTACCATTAAAATTATTTTTATGTCATGCTGTAAACCATATCAGTGAAATGACAACAAGGGACATAAAGACAGCAGGACATGGCATTAGTCATGTGCATTGTTTGCATTAATTTGCATTAATTGTTAGCATTAATTTCTGTATTTCAAAGTGAAGACATCTCACATCAAATCTCAAGGTGGCTTCCTGATCATTATTTTATCTTAACAGTAGGAATGCAAAATAATCCAGTGTATGACCTAAACTGAGGCAAATGAGGAAAGGGATATTGCATCTCTGTTGTCACCAAGGAAACAAGAAAAAGTGACAGTTTCCACCAGCTGAGCACTCACCTCTACACCTTTAGTTCAGCTGAGGTAGCAACCTGGGACTTCTGTCAGGGATGGGTAACGTAGAAGGCATGAAAATAGCAGGAGGTATAAAAATATCTCTAAAACCCATGGAATAACAGGGAGGGAGGGAGAAAGGGAATAATTTATTCATTCCCATCTACTCACACAGTTGCAAGAGGGTGGGTGATTGTAAATTAGGGTGACTGCCAGGAGGCTTAAATTTATTCATTCCAGGACACCCACACCGGCAGAGGTTGTTGGGTGTTCCCCAGTAAAACAGCACCTGGGGTAGAGCTCCTGGGAATTTCTGAGAGAGAAGCTAAAGGCACCTTTCGAGATTTCCACTAAAAATCCTATTTTCCAGGTAAGAAAAGTAAACACAGAGGAATAACTTTTAAAATAGGGAACTAATGTGAGGTTCCTAAGTCTATAATCAGCTTAAAGCGTAAATTAAAATAACACTCAGTTCTCATTTCCTTTTCTTTAAATAAACTCACAAATAAATAGAGTTAAATATATTTCTTTCCATCTAAATTTTCCATTTGTTTCTGACTCCTTTAATTGCAGCTTCAGTGGTTAAGAGATAAATATTTACTTCTTACCTTAAAACCTCATCATAATGACCTTAAAATATAACCCTCCTGCCCTCCTTGGGAGGAAATTTTTCTTACCTGTTTTCTGCATCTACAAGCTCTGGGACTTATCTGTACTTATGAGGAAAGCAATTTTCTCCTTCTAACCAGATTTTACTCTGGAGTAAAATATATTTTATTTGGGATAGTTTTAGTTTATATAGCTACAATAAGCTTTCATCTGATTCTTTGGTTTTATTTATATATTTTTTAGGTGATCTGGAAGTACTGAGGCCAATCATTTTGAAATCAAGAAAATAAATACAGAAAAGCTTTTCACATAGCATTCTATTTAAAAATAAAAAAAAAAAAAAAAAAAAAAAAAAACAAAAAAAAAACACCCCAGCATCAGAGAAAGTGAATCTCCAGCAGCAACAACGACTTGGAGTAGGTTTACAGTTCTTCAGCCTTTGCTCTAGCCCTGGAGCCTGATGGGACGCTGGTGTCCTTGGAGGAATGGTCGAAGGAATTGCTGCGGGCCAATTGCTGATTTTATCATTCAAACACAAAATTTGTTACACCACTTTATCAGTCACAGGGAAAGCAATTATAGTGTAGTTCAATTTTCCACTCAATGACTGTGCTGGGGATCAAAGTCAGTTTTTTATGATGAAGAAAGAAATGTTTTGCTATTTTTGTTATTTAAAAATAATAATGACAAAAGCTTGCATTTCCAGTAGAAGGCTGTGTTTGCCTGTGTACCTTTTTCCTTTCTGGAGATGGAGTTGATTATTTTCATTTTTCTCTTGTTAAATAATCAGGCTATTTTGTTGCTGGTTTATTTTTTTTTGTTTTTTTTTTTCTCTCCTCATTGACTAAAGTCACTTTAATGTAGAAATGCAATTGTCATGCTTAAAAGCAGTACAGCATTAGAACCCTAATCACAAACACTGGAGGTGAAATAGTCTGTGTGACACATTTCTTAGTATGAACAGTTTCCTTTTGGTACCTTTTGAAACAAGAAATATTCATTGTGCACATCATTTTTAATGTCTTTAGCCATATAGAATCTAATTGTGACAAAAAAATAATTAATTATCATGTTAATAAACAATCCATTTCAAAAACCAAACACATATTTGGTGATCATACAAAAGCAAATTGGATGGACTCCCACCATGACAGATAAGTCATCCATAGAACTCTCTTTTAATCATAATTTTAATTTTGATTTTTCTAAAGAGATTTTAAAAAATAATCAGAATAGACAACAGCAGTGTATTTCCTCAGATGAGTGTGTTAATCACACTTACACAGAGCTTTTACAAATTTTAGCTAATATATGCTTCTGACTCTCCTGTACAGTAAAAATTCAAGCAGTAAGGGCAAAATGTTGTCATATCAAAGCAAATCACATCAATTATTTCATCACATCATAATCACATTTCAATTATTTAAAATTATTTAGTAAAATATTTTAATCACTCATTCTCAAAAAGCAAAACTGAGTTTCCTGGATATTTGAAGACTCTTATTTTCTCATTTGATTTTTTTTCTTTGAAATGTTTTGCCACTGTCTCATTTCTTAGAGTGGTAACATAAAACAGCATCTTAGACTAATGCTCAACTTCTTCAGCTCACTTTGTTTTTATTGCTGCTGTAAAATTGCCTCTTTCTATCAAAATCACATTTGCCCTTGCTAGAAGTAGTCTCTGTCCAGGAGCGTGTGTTACTTCTTCTCACAAGTGTTGGCTTTGTGACCTTTTAGTGAAACTTCTCATATTTTTCAAGTTAGCAAATGCTTAAGCTATTCATTACCATCAACTTCAACAAAGAGAGAAACACCTAAGAAAAAAAGATATTTTTAAGATGATTAAAAAAAAAAATAGAAAAAAAATTGGATTTTTTGTTGGTTGATTGGTTTGGAGTTTTTTATGAGTTTTTTGGGCTTGTTTTCTTTTAAGTCTTGTGATGCTTCCATCATTGCTGTAAGTGAGGTGAGGTGAAGTGAGGTTTGTAGGTGAGAACGACTTACATGCACACAGGCTTCACCAAACTGGATTTTTCCATGAAGGTGTTGGAAAAAGTTTTTGATCTATCTTCTACCAGCTTCCATCTGAGCTTCTTTATCAAGGTTTTTGAAACCTTTGGTAGTCACTGTTCAGACAAGAGATGGTAAACTGAGCTGGGGTGGGGGAAAAATATAAAATAGTAACTCTCCCACCTCCAAAACTGTTGGGAATTGTTGAAAACTTCTACTTGCCTTTTGGAATAATTTTTCCTATTTTTCTTCAAAATGTCATATATATTTATTCATCCCATCCTTAGAGTTTTAATTGACATAAATTATAAAAACACAGATATTTTTAGGTGTGTTGGTCTGTGGGTGTTAAAGAATTTCTACTCCTTTAAAAAGAATTCAATCATAGAATCAATATGTTGGAAAAGACCTCAAAATCATTGAGTCCAACCATTAACCCAGTACTGCCAAGCCCACACTGAAGTGTGTCCCCAAGTGCCACATCCACATGTTTTTTGAATAATTATAGTGATTTTTAAAAAGCAGAGAAGAAGGAAAAAGAAAAGAAGATTTAAAAAAACCCGAAAAATTAAAGGAAAAAGAAAAAAAGAGGAAAGGGAAAGGAAAAGCAAATAATGAAAGTGAAAAAATAGAAAAGGAAAATGGAAAAAAAAGAAAAAAGAAAAAAAAAGAAAAAGAAAAAGGGAAATTAAATCTCAGGGGGTTAAGTTTGACCTTCAAGCAATACAGCTCGATTTGAAACACCTTCTGCTTCAAAATATTAGCTTTGAGTTAATGCTTGACAATTCCAGCTCCTGTAACAGCACAGAAAAACTCATTCACAGGCCCTGTTTGAGAAACCAAATTTTATTTAATATATTTGCCTGCTTATAGTAAAAGAAAAATAAAAAATCATTACTTTGTTCTCCCCAGCTATAAAAGCAGCCAGACTGCTCTGCTCTGACAAATTCAAATTAAAGAATGGTTTCTCCCATTTGGGAGGCTACAGCCCTGGCCTGTGGTCAGAGATAAATATTTCAGTGAACCTGTACCTAAAGTGATGAAGGGAAACCTCCCAGTTTTCTCATTCACAGGTGAACTGATAGCAAAGCAAGGTTGCTTTTTTGTTCATGCACAAAGCTGTTGAAGGGAAGGTGGGAACAGGGTAGGGAAGGGAAGAGGTCAAGTGTGAGGAGTCCTCAGCTGAGGAGAATGGAACCAGGCTCACCCCTCTGGCTGCATGTAAATGCTACAGAGTCTGTTAGTCCACATCTCATAAATAATTTTTGGGTGATTCCCAAAAAACATGACAAAATTAAGTTCACTGCAACAGGAAGAAGGAAAAGGTAAATATATCCTTAACTCATCAATAACCATCAAGGGCCAGAAACTCACCACACTATCTTTTCAATCCCTTGACTTCCTTCTCCTGTTTTCTAAGTTTTTTACTGTTTCCCTCATTCAACTTATTTTTAAGAAAATACCAATCTCTCGAAGATCTGAGTCACTTCAGAGACTTCTTCATAAAAAAAAAAAATATTATTATGGAAAGAACTTGCTATGGAATCTGGTTTAGTGGTGGGCATGGCAGTGACTGGTAAATGGTTAGATTCAATTATCTTGGAGCTCTTTTCCAGCCTAAATGGTTCTGTGGTTCTGTGGTGGTGCAGACTAAGTTTTTAATGAAAGGGCCAATCACTTCAGCTCCTGCTAGAAACTTTCTGAGAAAAATGTACAAATAAATGTGGCAGCTAAAGCAAGAGGTGTGGGATGTAGGGCATTGCTGGGAAGTTGGACTCCCTCACCTGAAGTATGAGCTTTTCTCAATTATCCTCCTTAGGGATCCAGGAAAATTGTGCAGTGAGCAAAGATGTATGTTATGCAAGATCATATAAAGAGAGAAAAGATCACAGGACAACTATCAAGCAGTTGATATAAAATTATGGAGGAGACATGTGGACACAGGTCTCGTGGTGGGACACAAGGGATTGCAGAAGAAGCTTGAGTTGCTGCTCCACAAAGAAGAGCAAAATGCTAAGCCCTGTTGTCACAGCGACAGCTTGGGTCACCACAATAGTTTTCCAAAGCCTATCACCTCTTCTTTTATTTTCTTTAATTTATGAAAGACTATGCCAGTCCTTGAGGATCAAATTGGTGAACTCCAGAGATAGAAACAATGATCTCCAAAGTGTGAGCTAAAAGCAGCCATTTTCTGCACTGGCAGGAACACTCTCTAAGGCAGCTCAGAATGATTTATCTGAGACAAGTGTGTCATGGAAGCACAGAATCATAGAATCACAGAATGCTTTGGAAGGGACCTTAAAAACCATCTAATTCCATCCCCCTGCCATGGGCAGGGACACCTTCCACAATCCCAGGCTGCTCCAAGCACCATCCAAATTGGCCTTGAACTCCTCCAGGGATGGGGCAGCCACAACTTCTCTGAACAACCTGTGCCACGGCCTCACCACACTCTGAGTAAAGAATTTCTTCCTTAAATCTAACCTAACCTTGCCCTCTGAGAGTTTGAAACTATTCCCCCTTGAACTATCACAACACGCCCTTGTCAAAAGTTCCTCTCTCGAGTCTCTTGCAGCCCTTCTCTCATGGTCAGCTGGGAAAGTCAGCTTGGAATGGTCATGATTTAAATTAGCCTGTGTGTTGTTATGGAGAAGGGATTTCATTTTAGCAGGCTGTTACACAGCAAAATGGTTCTCAGAATCTTATCTGAGAGGGAAGACTGAGTAGCTACTCATTTGGTGCTTGCATTAAATACCTAATTCTTTGGGAAGTGGATAAATTTATCCAATGTGCAATTCTTTCTTTGAATGTCATAAATTGAACTACTGTTTTCAAGCCTTACACAAGAAAGAGTAAGAATTATCTCATGATGTGTGACTACCCAGCTCACTGATTGCACAACAATTTGGAAATTTTGAGTTCAAATAGCTGTAGGTGAAAGATGATAAATAAATCATTTTTTTCTTGTTTTCTACTCAAAAATACAATGGGACAGTCTCATATTTATTGCAAGTAAGTTGGTCTAACTCTGAACACTGGAAGAAACACTTTTGCATTCTCTTTTCAACAAAGGCTCAAGATAAAGTTGAGGGTCGGTTCTTGTTTTATACAAGCCCTCTGATAGAAACACACAATATTGTATCATCAAGAAAAGAAACACTAATGTGTGATGACATTCCTTTGACAAGTTGTCATGTCTCAATCTAAATTAAAACCACATCTGACACACCAAAAACCTTGTCTTGATCTGTCTTGTTTGGATAGTGCCAGTCCATGATATGACCTGAAATCCATTCCTTGAGGTCATTTAGACAGACTCATTGAAACAATATATACTGGCTTCATATATTGGCTGCTGGTCAATGAAAACTCTGTCTAATGTGACACTGGAGACTCTATCCCTGCCTGAAAGGAGTAAATGGATTTGATTTCGGGAAGGGAGGCAAGAGAGAAGAAAATCTCTCAAAGGGAAAGTGCAGTAATATGGCCCTACCTCACATGAACAGTCCCTGTGGATCACCTCCCTCTCTCACATGGATGAGCACAGATGAGGATAACTCCAAGTAAGAGAGAACCTGGCTTGTAAGAAATGAATCTTGGGTTTCCTCCTTGGTTTTACTATGGTGTCACCTTGGGAAAAGGCCTTACAACAGTCATACTTTTCTTTTTCCAGATGGAAGAAGTGAGACATTCCTGTTTCAGTGGATCCACAGATAAAAACTCCAGCATAGTGACTATCTCAAGAGCTCTAGGGGAAATATTAAGCAAAAGCAAATCCCTAGACCTTATTTTCCATTTATCTTTCCCTGCATGCTGTGAGGTCAACTGCAAGTTACCTCACGCCAGTTTGTATCCCCTTGAATAACCAGCCTGGCTTAGGGAAACAACAATTATGCCCATACCAGTGAATTCAACGTGCCTAAAGTGAATTCTCCATCACCAAGGCCAGCTGGCAGAGGATGGCCTACATCCATGCTCTTGAATTCCCTCAGCTCCTTGATCACAAGGTCCATCTGTAGGACCTTCTGGCAGGGGTACTTGGCTTTTTCTCATTTCCAAAGGGATTGGGTGAGAGTGAAGGTCACAGAGACAAATAGCTTCACATTCACACAGTTAAATGATATAGATTATAAAGTTTCAATGCTTAGGAGCATTTCCTGGAGATGTTTAGTTTATGAGGATGGATCACCAGCATCCTCTCCTCCAAGTGTTTTTCCAAGGAGACTACAAGGATGCAGTCATGGAGAGAAAGGGAGACTCTAATCCTTTGAATAAAGCCTGTGGCTGTGACCCTAGCTGGTCATTCTTTTCCTTTCTCCTGAATTCCTCCTGCTTTGTCTCTATCCTAGTCATCTCACCAAGCTGCTAAAGCTCACTTTCATGTTTTGATCCCATTGGATAAGAATTAAGAATTCTCAGGTCCTCATGCCATGAAGATGCATTTTCTAATCCACTCTCATTACATGAAAGCCCTTGGAAAGGCATTAGCATTTCCCCCTGTTTTCAGTTTGGTGTCTTGATTAAAGTTCCTAAATAAGTTTATCTACATCTGATCTACAGGCACTGAATGCTGGAAACTCCATCCCTTGCCCTGGAAATGTGTTCCAGCTCCTCATTGCCCTCACAGTTTAAAATGTGTATCTAATTCTTCATTCGAATTTCTCTGCTTCCAGCTTTCAGCCACTGGATTCTGTTATGTCTTTACCTGCCTGATTAAACAGCCTGTTAGTTCAGGGTAGTTTCTGCTTGAAAAAGTAGTGCTGCTGTGTCTTCATTTTCTTTTTGATAAGTCTGGGCTCTTCAAGTCTCTGATGATAAGATGTTTTCTCCCACCTATCTGGGAGCAATTTTCCAACCTATTTTACTGCTATTAAGGACATGAGAACACCCATATTGTAGACCCTTTTCCTCCTTCCTTACTATTTCCCTGTGGTTGTAGGCAGTATCCAGTAGCCATTTTAACCTTTCCAAACCTAGAACTCCCTCAAAAATATCACTGACTTGGTATTGCCTCCTGTTATTCCCTTCTATTGAGATTCCAGCCCACTGTAGTCTGGAATAATAAAGTAAGCAGTGGCAGAGAATGGTCATAGTCTCTTAAACTCTTCCATGGAATCACAGAACTGTGGTATGAATTGGGTTTTGGGAGCTCTTAAGGATTGCTCAGTTCCACCCTCTGCCATGGAAGTTCAACAGCTATGCATATTGAAAGCAAAATAAAATTATTTTAAACTACCCAAACTTAAGTGAGACAGGATGGTCAGACACCTGTTGTACCTGTTCATCACATCAGCCTCCTGTGAGGAGATGGAATTGAGAGGATATTGTCACAGACACTGCACCTCTTCCACATGGAACACAAGCTGATTTAAGGGATGTGCACCTGAGAGCCAAAGCAGGCTGTTGTGTGGGGGAAATGGGGAAAGGTTTATTTCAGTTCTCACATTTCCACCTTCAGTGCTCCACACATCTCCAGCACCTGTTTTCAAGGCTGTTTTCAATGAAAGGAGGATGGGTGTTGTTATGGTTAAGTCAAACTTTCTTATATCATGTTTTTGCCAGAGATTATTTCAAATGTTGATGCATTTCACTGTGAAAAAGACCCCTGAATTCCTGTAGTGTTTTCCATCATTATTTGGGTCACAACAAAATTAAAAAGACAGCTTTAGACTCATTTCCTTGCGCACATTTTCTGCAGGCACAGGAACTCTTGGCACTGATTTGTCTCATTGACTTCAATGGCTGAGCTTTTCCTCCCAAAAGCAATCCAGATTTCCACCTATGAATTACTTCCATAAGGTCAGGACATGTTATTTTATACAAAAGCTTTCCTGGAATATCTCCCCCCTGGAGCTTCTAGCAGTTGTCCTCCACAAGCCCCTCATCTAAGGGTAGCAGAAGCAGTCTGGCTGAATCAAAAGGGGTTACTTGAAGCATGTGAAGATTTCCAAAAGGGTAGAGATGAAATTCCAGGTGTGGCATCTCCTCCACAGAACAGGAGCAAGATATTTAGCAGGAATACAGAATAGAACTTTACAACCAAGTGATCATCTCAGAGAAAAGCCTCTCTCTGAGCCAGTCCCTGACTTGTACGAGATACCAAGGTGATAGTCACCCTTTACATACATGAAGTATGAGACATCGTATTTAAGATGAAGAAGGGCAGGTTTAAATTAGATATTGGGAAGGAATTCTTCCCTCTGAGGTTGGTGAGGCCCTGGAGCAGGTTGCCCAGAGAAGCTGTGGCTGCCCCATCCCTGGAAGTGTCCAACGCCAGGTTGGATGGGGCTTGGAGCAACCTGGGATAGTGGAAGGTGTTCCTGCCCATGGTGGGGGCTGGAACTGGATGGTCTCTTCCACTCAAACCATTCTATTTCATAGGCTGAAGTAGACTGAATCCCCTCTCAGTTTAGTTACTAAATCTGATCCAATATTTGTAACTCCTTCAGCCTCACGAAGGCACAAGTTGATTTGAAATGGTGTCACATGTCCTTAATAATTTTCATGTTCAGTCAATCAATAAAGACCATGTCTTGTGTTTGGTTCCTCCTTGTGCTGCATCAGCCTGAACTACGCAGAAACACAGACTTGAGCTATTATCAGTATTCTTACATCTATTGATCTTTGGGGCTTGAGACAGCCTTCAATGGTCTGACAGAAGCTATGATTAAATGGGAAACACTAATTTTTATTCATTTACATGAAGAAGAAAAGATAGAAGGCTCAAGAGTATAGTATTAGGCTCTCCAAAGACAGAACCTACTGTGCTCTTCTTGGCTCAGAAATAAACGTTTTTAATAATTTGTGTAGTCAATTGTTTTGCAAGCATCTAACTGAAGTACAATTGGATAAAACTCTGGATATTATATGACTTTATGAAATTCCTATTATTTGAAGACAGTTTACTGAACCAAACAATTTCATTATCACCTTTGCTTAGCCAGTCACAAACCTGAATTTCTGTGTTGTGTGCAAGAGCTGCTGGTTCTGTGAGCAATACAACTGTAAACAGCACTAAAAGTAAGCATGAATGATTAGCTGCAGAGTGGGAAATTTAATTTGAACCGTTTTGACAGGTTGTGTTGCTTGGGTTGAACTTGAAATAACATCTTGACATATCAGTGGTTCTTGTGCTTTTCCAGGCTGAGTTGTTCCTTAAGGTGTTGAGTCATATAACTTGATGATGGAGTGTCAAACATAATGTGTTAAACCTGAAGAAAGGAAATAACACGTACCATGATGATCAGCACATGTTAAAATATGTTTTACTGTTTCTAATTAAAAAGAGTAGATTTTCAGCTATTTCAGTTCAATCTACAGCAGCAGATTTGAAATATCCCCACTGTGCAAAACAAAAGGTACAGACTGTTTTAAACGGATGGGGAAAAAAACAGATTAAGATTTTTCCATTTAAATTAAACAATAGCTTATGGTTTGGGGATAAATAGTTTAATATGTTTCTGTGAGGCTAAGGATACCCTCAAATGAATTTCAAGCCAAAATATCAGAACCAAAAATGTCAAGCAGAATAAAGCCCAGTAAAAAGCATCCACTGAGAAGTATATGATGTCAAGTGGCTTAGTGGTATTTGCATGCAAGGAGATGGCAGCCGTATAAGCAAGAGATAACAGAAGAGTTGAGATGGAGAGCAAAATTTATCATAACATGTCTAGTGATGATTAAAAGCCTGTGCTTATTAGTTGCATAAAATGTATTACTAAATCATTTTTGGAACATATAATTTTCCAATTATTTATGCATCACAGTAATTAATGATAGGAGGGACAGAGTCAATGATTCACTGTGTAATACATATGGTAGTTACCTGGGGAGGAAAAAATTACAGTGCTACCAATTATTTGCTTTAATGTTTTTGTAATTATGCCCTACACCCAAGTTGAAAATTTCTTTAATTCTTTTTTAAACCCTTCATTCCCAACAATGAAAATGCTTTCTTTTTAGCCTTCAATTAAGTCTAATTTTTAAACTGCCATCCAAGAAATATACAATTCCATAAATGCCTTGTTCCTTTTTATATTTTGCTGGCAACGGTCTGCAAGTATGAAATCTTGCCCTTCAAGCGTCTTATTGACGAACTAATTTAGGCACTCAGAAGGATGATTTTCTGTTTAATACACGTGGCTTGGATTTACATGTTCTCAGGTTTTTTCTTTTACTTTAGTAATAACTTTTTAAATGCAGGAAAATGAACCAAGGCTCTTGTTGTTTCTCACCAGGTAGGGCTTTATTCCTGTGTGTGGGAAGGGAAAAGGAATTCTGCTTTCAGCAGTCATAGAATCACAAATTGTTTTGGGTTTGAAGACACAATAAAGATCATCTCATTCCAACTTTTTGCCATGGATAGGGGCACCTTCTTCTATCCCAGGTTGCTCCAAGCCCTGTCCAGCTTAGCCTTGAAGACTTCCAGGGATGAGCATTAAACAATGAGTCAAATCCCTCCCTTCCTCTGCCTTATGGAATGCTGGCGTTGGGATTGCACCATTCCTAAATGTTTGGCATCGCATGGGGTTTTTTCACATTCAACAAAATCAACCTGTGAAATATCTCTCAGATACTGTTCATGACCTAGCACTAGGAATTACTCCCCGAAAACAGTCTGGATGCATCCATCCAGTTTTGGAAAAACAAACAAAAATTATATACATGAAAACATTTTTGTGCCAATTTCCCCCAGGAACAGAGCAATTCCTTGATTTGGGTGGACACTTTGAACTTAGCTAATACCTCACTTGACTTGACCACACCAGAACACCACACTTGATTTGAACAGAAAGAGCACAAGTCCTGCAACTTCCCATACTTAATCTCACTTCCACCATTCTTTACTTCACACTGAGACCCCCTGAAGGCTCCATGCTGTCACACAGCACATCTGGAGGGATCTTTCCTCTTCCTCTTCCCACTCAAAACAGAAGTCAGAGCAATTTTTTCAAAAGACCATGCTGCGTTTTTCACATAACTGCTGGCATTTGGTGATGACAGGATTTCCAGGGACTATACTGAAATTTAGTGACCTGATATGAACTTCTCCCTTGCTAGGAACTCTGTTCTAACAACCTCAGTTTGCTGACAGCTATGACAGACAGAAGTCATCCCTTTTCCGTGGGCTGGGCATGATGTTCCCAACAATTCATGCAACTCCCACAGGACAAGAGAATGCATTTGCTTTGAGCCACAACCAAAAGCCTCTCCCAGAGTAGGTTTAGTAGTTTTCAAAGGATTTATTTAATTATTTTCCCTTGAATAAATGAGCTTGGAGGGCTATACTTTCCTGTGAAGAAGAAATAAAAAAAATTTTAAAAAATAAAAAGTGTAGCGCATTTTGGCAGATTATGTGGGTGGTATATGAATCAATAAAGCTTCCAGCTATGCAAAGCCTTTGGGTGCATTGTGATGTTTGTTTGTTTTTTTGTTTATTCCAAACAGAACTAAATATGAATAGTTTGGTGGGTTTTTATATCTGCCAAGAAATGAGAACCCAGCCCTCCCCCTACCCTGCCTTCCTCCCTGTTGTAAGCGTACCCAAACCAAGCATTTATTTATTGCAAATATCCATAAGGAAAAACTGCTGATGATAATGATATAAAAAATATTCTTGAAAAGCTTCCCTAAATGTCTGCTCAGGCATGTGGATGGAATATGTTCTGGAGATTAAATAGCTGTTTCCTTAGCTGAGTCTGCTGTTGGGCTAAGGACAGTTTGGTTGAGACAATTGCTAAGTCAGTAGAGGCCTTAACTGATCCCAAGTAATCCAACATCCTCTGGCTTGCTGGTGTAATCCTGATTTTGGGCAATAAGACCTTGTCCATGCTTTAAATTGTCTGTGGTAGGAATAATTTCAGGGTGGATTTTTCTCTTCATTTTTACCTAAGCTATTTAGTGTGCTTATTTTGGCCAGGGCTGATTTCTGGCTCTGACTTACCTGGAGCTGTCCCAGTGCTTCTGCCTTGAGGCTTTAGGTACCAAAGGTACCAAAAAGTGTCTATGCTGGCCAAAATCTGTCCTGGGGGAAAAAAAAAAGTGCTACTAATTCTCACATTTTTTTCCAGGTCTGCTGTAGTCCATATTTGAAAACAAAAGCTCCAGGTTAGAACAGAGTAGAATAGAATAGAGTAGAACTATTTCAGTTGGAAAGGATTTACAGTGATCATCTGGTCAAATCCCTGATCAGTTCAAAGCTGACCAAGACATGCTGTTAAGGCACTGTCCAAATGTGTTTTAAATGCTGACAGGCCTTGGACATCAATCCCCTCTCTAGAAAGCCTATTCCAGTGTTTGAGCAGCCTCTTGGCCATGAAAAACCTCCCAATGTTCAATCTAGACCTCTCCTGGTACAGCTTGGAACCATTCCTATGTGTCTTATCACTGCATACCACACAGCAAAGATCAGCACTGACCTCTCCACTTCTCCTCCTCAGGAAGCTGTGGACACCTAAGAGGGAAGCCCTTGCTCCCACATTTCATAAGAATATGAATAGGAGAAAAAAAAATAGTAGCCATTGCTTTCCAAGGACTTTGCTAGGAACTTTTCATTCTGCAAGGATACATCCATGGAGAAGAATGCAGACAGAATCCCACAGCAACCAAAATGTGGTGGATATCTCACGTACAAAGGAGTTCAAGGCTCACGTCCATGTCAGTGATGAACACTTGCATTTCAACAGCCTTCTTAAAAAGACTGGAAATGCTATTGTTGCAATATCAAGATTCTTTAAAGATCCCATCCTCCAACCAGAAATTGCCCATTTTCAATATTTTACATTTTTGCCGCTCTGGGAATGCGACAGATCTGGAGATGAAATAATAGACCATTTAGATTCAGAAAGCAAAGCAGATCTGTATAGTCCCTGATGTTCATCTTGGGAAGCAGCCACTACTAAATTGACACTGCCCAAATTGAGAGGGCAGTTAATGGGACTCAAAACTGGACAAAATGGATGACATTTTCTTTCTTTGCCATGACAGAAATTAGACTAATCATCATAATGGTCCCTTTGATTTAAAATATCTAAGAGCTGCCTATAATTGGGAGATAATTGGAACTGGCTGGTGGAAATTGATCAATTTTATATGTAGAGGTCAATGATGAGAACAAAGATTTGGAAATAAGACAATCCTTATGTGTCATGAAGCAGCAAAGTCCTGGAGGGTTGAATGTCAAACTGAGAATCATCAGAGTGAAACTGGAAGTCTGTGATGAAACTGTTGGTATACAGGGTGACTTCCTGGATTTCCATCGAGTCAAAGGAGAAAAACTGGTTGAGGATGAAAATTATGTCTAAAAAACAGCTAAAATTGATCACATTACTTGCTTTTTAGTAGTTCACTTCCTTTCACTTCCTGAGAATCAAAGCTGAATGAGGAAGATGATGGCAACAAGGTCTTGAAAGTGGTGAAAAATGAACCACATTCCATGTTTCTGATTTTTGACTTGGATTTTTGAAGAATGTTACAGAAACCTTACAACTTTTGGCTGTGTGGTTGCAGTAAATTGACATAAGTCTGGCTGATTTAGTGGAAAAGAAATCTGGAATTCAGGCAGAAATTATGGATCTTTGTCTGGTGATTTTTTTTCCAGTTTATTAGCATTGAGGTTTTGAGCAAAGTGTACAACTGGATATAATATCAGCAAGGGCAGTTGGTGGGGAGTCTGCCTATGGTTTATAAGGTCAGATTTAGAAGGTTATATGTAGCAAGGGTGGATGCAATTAGACTGTGCCAGCTGGCCTAGAACAGAATCATGGAATGGTTTGGGTTGGAAGGGGCCTTAGAGACCATCCAGTTCCAGCCCCCTCGCACGGACAGGGACATCTTCTACTAGCCCAGGTTGCTCCAAGCCTCATCCAACCTGGCCTTGGATACTTCCAGGGATAGAGCAGCCACAACTTCTCTGTCCAACCTGTGCCAGGGCCTCCCCACTCTCAGAAGA
Source organism: Camarhynchus parvulus (assembly GCF_901933205.1). Classification (NCBI taxonomy): domain Eukaryota; kingdom Metazoa; phylum Chordata; class Aves; order Passeriformes; family Thraupidae; genus Camarhynchus; species Camarhynchus parvulus. Next base: position 108,811,018 of record NC_044573.1, on the reverse strand, counting down.
ATTTCTTTCTGATACCCAATTTAAATGTCCCTCTTGCAGCTTAAGGACATTCCCTTGACCTGTTACTACATGTCCTTGCTAAAAGTCCCTCTCTGGCACTCTTGGAGCCTTTCTAGGCTCAAAGCCCTTGGAAGGTTGCTAAGGAAACCAAGAAGCCAAGACATTGTAGCAGGATTCAATGGGTCAGCAAAGACACAGCATTTGTTTTTTTTATGGTGAGCATTTTTACTTCCCCGTAACATTGGGACAGAATCCTTGTTTACTTAGGAACTTCTGTAAGCTCAGCTTTTAATTTCTCTGTCTTTGAGATGAACAGATAATTTTTTGCAAACCCAAACCTCAGTGATTTGACAAACATCAAAAAAAAAATAGAAACTGGACCTGCCATTACACCTGTTATTACCTAGTACTATTTTTCTACCTAAAGTTATTGCATAACTGCTTCTACCCTATATTAGTTCATTTTTATGCCTTTTGTTTCCACCTCTCCTCCTTCCTTCTCCTCTCCAGCAGCCCTCACAATCCCTTCTCCTGCTTTTGTCAGCACAGAGCAGTGCGCTGTTATTAATGTCTCTTCTCATTCCCAGCCCTTTCTGCAGCTCTTCCCTGTTGTTGCCTCCAGTGACAGGCAATGATGATAATGGGATCCAGTGCCACTGGCATGCTACCCCAAAGCCCTGCAAGGACTAGTTCAGAGGTACAGAATTGCTTAAAAAGCCAGGAGCTTTTCTACCCAAGGGGAAGAAAAAGCGTTTGCTTGCTGCGTCAGGAGCTGAATGCTCCTTGCCACTTCCTAGCAGAGCAGTTTAGAATCAAGCTCCACTGGATGATAATTGTTTTAACTACCATTGTGGTTCTCTCTTTTATCCAGGGGCATGGCTGGGGAGGATGGGTGAAGTTGTGCAACTGATGTCTGCCTAATTTGCAGGGTATTCCTAATTGATTGGGATAGATCACCCTGCCCTCTCTTCTCTCCCTCCCCCAATGGAGATGCAGTTTGAGCCTTCACTTTACAGCTTTTCCAAAGAAGTTTATGCTTTCTTTACACACAGTCTGCATAAAAACAAAGTGAGCCAATGCAAATATCATCTGAAGACTGTCAAGATTAGAAACTACCTCATTTTGTTACCAGGAAGGCCATAAAAATCAATAAAGCACAGTGATGTACACTTTTTATAATGCAGAGCTTTGTAGCAAATGCAGCCCAGCTGAGAAAGTCTTAACAGAGGAAAGATTAGTGATAAGAATGGCCATTCAGCTTCTTTGAGTATAAATGTTGTGTAATTATCAGATTGCCTACTTTAGACATTTACAAAGGCTGTTCAGGTAGCCTATAAACACAGACTCAATGAAAGAAAGGATGTGCTGTCTCTGAAGAGCAAACCACAGCCCCTGAATGAGCTCTGTATGGTCTTCTGCACTGACTCTACTGGAATGATAGAAATTTCAGTGATCACAGAATCACAGAATGGTTTGGGTTGGAAGGGACCTTAAAGCTCATCCAATTCCACCCCTGCCATGGGCAGGGACAACTTCCACTATCCCAGGTTGCTCCAAACTCCATCCAATTCAGCCTTGGACACTTCCAGGAATAGGAACACTTTGCCGTACTTCAGCTGGGAACCAGTTAGACCTGGCTGGGAGCAGCATGAGGGACCAGAGCATGCCTAAATGGGGCATTGCTGTTGAGCTGGGAGCCTCAGCTGTATGCAGTTGGGGAGGTGTTCTGATGTGATCCAAAACCATGAATCTACACTTTTTCCCTTTTAGTCTCTGTCTTAAATTAAAACTGGACTTCCTTTGCACAGGGAATTGAAGGGTTTCACTCCTTCATTTCCATGTTTCTGATATTCTTTGCCTCTGGAAGTCATCAATAAACTGTTTCAACTGAGTTACCGGGCATTAATGAGGACAATAAATTTCCACAGATTAGATCACTAATTGTATCAATAGATGTACTCTACCATTGAGACCAACAATTTTCACCCCATGGTCAACTTTAGTTTCTTTCCAATTTATTTAGGTTTATGCAGAATTCTTAGTTATTCATTGAGACATACTCAGATTTGAGCTCTGAAAACCTCTAAAAAGCATTTACAGAGTCAATGCTTCCACTACCACTTCGGCTCTGTACCAGTGTTCTACCAGTGAGAAGTCCTTTTGGACTGATAATCTATTCATTGTGTCCTGCAGCACCATTCCCTGCTTCTCTTAAGAGTTCATCTAATCTAGTGGTGCTGTTGTCAATTAATGATGTTGAACATTGTCTGCTGGTGCTTACAGATTCACTCAAATTATGGATTTTGTTCAATTTCTTTCACATTTTCCAAAATGTATGTCTTTTCCTAGATATTTTTCTCCACTAAAAACATATACAAGTCCTTATGCTGTGCTTGCAGAATTATGGCTTAGATCTGAAATGAGACAGGCAAGAGAGTTCATTTTTTCTGAGATTTCAGATTTTTTATCAAGTCAATGATAAAAAAAGACAAGTTCCTAGAGGAAGTCAGGAGTTTCCCCGTTAAATCATTATATGTAGACAAATTTTTATTTTGTCTAAATTAATTTTGTCAGGTAATGTATTCACCTGTTCTTACAGAAGCTGCAGAAGCAGTTTCTTGCATCAGGAAAAGAATTGCTGATCACCCACTTTGAAAGATCTTTTGGCTGGTGCTTGGGGCATTCGTGTGTGATGTGAAAAAGTGCAGTAAAAATCCCTAGTCTGCATGAAAGACAGCACCAACCTGAATCTTAATCTCTCCCACCACAGCTATCCAGGGCTCAAACTGTTCATACACTTCATTAGTTAGCAAAGAAATGTTTTTTTTTTTTTCTACAGGGCTAATGCCAACCATTCTAACAGCCTGAGGGATTTTATTTATTTTCCTCCAGGATCCTATCACAGTGTGATTTCTTCTCCAAGTTTTGGCAGGTGGGCAGGCAGCCAGAATAACCATGAGTGATTCAGATTATAAAATAAATACACTTTCATTTACTCTGAGAGTCTTAACACTCTTTCTGTGCTGTCTGAGTCGAAATCTTGGTTTGCGCCTTCTGGTTTTTAGTGGAGTATAGTAACCACACTACAGGTTCTTGTCTGAATTCTGTTCCTGAGAGCTGGGCTGGAGGAACAAGCTACTGATTGTCAATGCAGGCTAGAGTTTTGAGACATCTTTACCTACCCTGTCTTTCTTGTGCTGTCTGTTTAAGGCAGCTCAGCCCCCTGTGAGCATTACTGAGCTCACCTTACCTGGCAAGTTACTCTTCATGCAGAGAATGATTTAAGGATACCAAATCCAGCATTGAGCAAAGAAGATATACTACAACCAAAAATTAATAAAGGAGAATATTTAGGAAAATTATACACATGCAAAACTTAAAGCCCAGCCATGAGTCCTGGTTCAAGAAAATGCCACCGTGATCTGTGTAATCCAAGGCCACCAATGCAATATCCTCACATAATTCAGCTGAGGAGCCATTCTTTGGGAGTAAACTCTGATCCAAACAAGTGGGAGTGCCTTACCCATCTGGATATTTCTTTATGACTTTAAAAAAAAATAAAGAACAAATGCATTTGGAGAAGAGTGGGGACTTGCGAGGGATCAGTTTAAAAGAAGGGATTAAAAGCACTTCATACAGCCCTGAGGGGAAGCAATAGTCTACAGACATTGGAAGATTGCAGGCTTTAAAGACTGAAAACAAATATGTGAGGTACCTGGAGAAGGTTTAGTTGGATCCCCTTTTCCCATGTGAAATTGTGGGTAAATTTCTAGATAAACTTGTTTTGAGGATGAACTATTTGCTTAGAATAGTGTTGTGAGCAGCAGTGTGTGGGAATTCAAAAAATGCTAGGATGGTGCCTAGAAAAATAAGTGTGAATTGACTGTAGGATGTATCTCTATCCAGGCTTGGAGATAGTTTAGCATAATCAGCTTTTTCCATCCATAACTCAGAGCATATTTTGCATTATTAAAAGCAGAAACTTCTGGTCACTTGACTATTGGTGTCTTACAGCTGTGAGGATGTGCATGGTAGGTGTTAAAATCAGCCACAGGAGGGCTCTTGCATTATTTCCCTGCAAGCCTTTAAACATATTGAGGATAATAAAGGAGGAAGCCTATTCAGGCAAGGAGAGACAGAGGCTGAAAAGATCAAGTCAATCTGTGCTCGAGCTCCTGTCAGTATGGACAAGAAAGGAACGCTCTTATTCATGAATTGTTCACTGTGCATTTCAGTTCATCTCCTTGTAAAAGCAAAAGTGATTTTTCCTTCTGTGATTCTAGCTCGATGTCATGCTCCTCCAGTAACAGGCTCAGTGTGTACAGTGGAGTCTGGATATGAGGACTGAGAGAAAGATGGAATTTCCAAGGCAGTGCTAAGCATCTGCTCCATATTTCCCAGACATCTAAATTTGGTTCTGTTCTATTCACTGCTGAAACACTTTTTCTCATTTTTGCTTGTATTGCCTCCACTGTGGCTTGAGGATCATCAGTCAGTGCTGCAATGATTTCAAAGAGTCATAGAATGGCTTGGGTTTGAAAAGTCCTTAAAATTCATCTCAGTCCAACCCCTGCCATGGGTGGGTACAACTTCCACTATCCCAGGTTGCTCCAAGCCCCATCCAACCTGGCCTTGGACTCTTCCAGGGATGGGGACTCCACAGTTTCTCTGAGCAACCTGTGCCAGAGCCTCACCACCCTCACAGGGAAGGAGGAGTTCTCAGTATTGCCAGACCAGTTTTGAAATAGGGCCTTTTCCAAAGGAACAAACACCCTCAGAGGATCTGACTCAACTCATATCTGTTTTCGTCTTTCCCTCTGGATATTCCCTCTTACCCTATGTTAGATTTACTGGTGCTGGGAGGACTTTCCTACCAGCCCTGATCTCAGGCTTCCTCTTTGTCCAGGAGATACCAGCCAATCTTTCCAAGTGTACGGACATGAGGCAGCTTTATTGTTGTATTTGTGGGGTGCACTGTGGCAGGAAATGATGAATCTGACTCCATGTTCTTAGAAGGTTAATTTATTATTTTATGATTTATATTATATTAAAGAATGCTATACTAAACTATACTAAAAGAATACAGAAAGGATACAGCCAGAAGGCTAAAAAGATAATAATGAAAACTTGTGACTTTCTCTTCAGAGTCTAACACGGCTTGGCCCCAATTGGTCATTAAGTCAAAACAATTCACAGTCAAAACCAATGAAACAATCACCTGTTTGTAAACAATGTTTAAACACATTCTAAAGCAGCAAAACACAGGAGAAACAAATCAGGTAATTATTGTTTTCATTTTTCTCTGAAGCTTCTAAGCTTCCCAGGAGAAGAATCCTGGGCAAAGAGATTTTTCAGAAAATATGACAGTAACACTTTATCCTCTTTTCTCTGAGGATATCCCTTTTAGAATTTACTGCTCTTCCAGAAAGTCTGTTCCTTGCGAGCCCCTCAAAATCATTCATATCCAATTGCAGGGATCAAAATAATCCCTTCATACTCAAGGAAGAGTCTTTCTTAGTCTGTTTTGCTCATGCTTTCCGTATGAAGCATTTGGGGATAGAGTGGGTGTGTAGAGAATTGGTTTCCTCTTGCCCTGATCCAGAGGAAAGATTTGACACCCCTTTTTTGACACCTTCACAGTAGTGTTGGAAAATGAGTTTCCAACTACAGCTCTGAATGAAACTGTGTTGAGAATTTATCTCTGATCTATTCTCTCTCATCTAAAGCATTATTTTTTGATCCACTAAGTGGAAAGAGGTAACTCATCTAACATAAGAATTGTTGCTCTGACAGGCAACATCCATCCACACTCACAAAATATCCTCTCTTTCTACTAATATGTAAGGAAATTAAAATTAATACATAAATTAATGGGCATCTCAAATATTGAAGAAATATATTAATAAATAAAAAGATCAATAAATTCTTAGTTTTTAGTTGCTTGCCTCAGTCTGTCCATGAAGTGATCAAACCACCCAGATATGTTTTTTAATGGTTTGAGACAAAGGAGGACAACACTGTGCTTACACATGAAATTGTGTTTTTTTCTTTTTCCAGAATTTCTGCCCTTGCCTATCTTGGCAAACATCTTCTCTTGCAAAGCTTGCTTTTGATAACATTTTTCCAAGGGAAAAGCATTTCATCAGATAATGCACAACCAGCTCTTTACGATACAGTTTCTCTGACTGAATCCTTCACAGAGCACTAAATGCCATTTTTTTCTGGATTACCTACATTTTTAGAAGCATTTATCCCTTTGGGTGTTCAGATTCAAAGGAAAATCCATCCACAGGTGCCAGTGTCAGGGATGTGAACCGTGGGAGAGACGCTGTGCTGTTTGTACATCTGCACCTGGCCTGTTTTGGAAACCATCTCCACCGCTGCTGCCTCTGGCATTTATCCCCTTTCCAGGCCCATGATGGTTTTTTACAACCCCCTGAGGCCCAACATATCTGGCCATCAGGACAGCAAGTCACCAAGCAGCAATGAACAGCAACCATGTGCAGAGAATTCCTTCAGAGGCTCTCCCCCGCTCCCTCCTGGATTTCTCTGCTCCTGAATGTTTGCTCTTTCATACTTCATTGGAGAATTTTGTTATCTCTGGGAGATGTGGCCGGGCTCAGCGCGGGAATGTCTGTGGCGGAACATCACCGGAACACACCGGGACAATGGTTAGGAATGGGGGCTCCTCTTGGCCACAAGAAGTGTAAATAAATAAATAAATAGAAGAAATAAATAGAAAAAGGAGAGGTGGGGAAAGGAAAGTGGGGGAGAGAGAGGGGGAAAAAAATACAGAGCTACTTTTTTCCCCCCACATTTCTTCTCCGAAGGAAGCAGCAGTGTCTCCTTGCAGAACGACAACCCTCAGGATACAGCAGTTGTCTTCAAATCTGTGACCATAAAAAATCATTATCTCTGTGAAATACAGCAATTTGGGAGATAATCAAACAGTGACCAGGGGGCAGAGCTGCCAATCTGAAGGATTATGCTCTGTGCATGCTTGATTCTGTCTGACCTTCCTCCGAGCCAGCTGTCAGCTTGGCGAAAACGCACACGGATCGACTCAGGGCACATTCATTAGACTGTCTTCGGTGAAGAAGTCATTTGCATAAAACCCCAGCTTTCTTAATTAGTACTTCATTTTTCCCTTGACTTATTTTGTGGCTAAGTTCACTTGCCTTTTTTTTTTAACTTGCCGAAAAATAAAATGGGGGAGGAGATTTCCCTTTTTTTTTTAATGTGGGGGCAGGAGGGAATATGACTTGCAAATTAACTCAGTGATAATTAGCCTATTAACATTTTCAGAGATGTAGGAGGTTTCCAAATGTTATAAAAAAATGAGAAGGGGGAAAAAAAGTGTGCAGGGGAATAATGGAGTCGAAATTTATTATCTAAATTTCTGGACTTGCAATATTGAAATGTTGGGAAAGAAAAAAGTCCATGATGAAAAAATTTTCTCCTTTTTTTACAATGGTGCATACTCTTTCACATTCACTTAGGAAAATGATACTTTGTAATTTCCATGGCAAAAAAAGGATTTTTTCCTTTAGAAGTTAGAAAAATAAAAAATTTTCTTCTACTACATGTAGTGAATTGTTTGGATTAAGAAAAAATTGATCACATAACTGCAGTTTTACCTAGACTTCTCCTGTGTGCACCAATAACGATTTTCATATCCCTTGAAAGATTTTAAAAATAGTTGTGTGGAAATACAAATTGTTGTATGAATTTAAAGTATTCAGCTAAGATGCACCACACTTTACTGATTTAAGATTGTTCTGTGATTGCTGGGAACAAACAAGTTACAGAAATGATTGTCTTGTGTTACAAGGAGTGTTCAGAGGAAAGAAAGATGCCAAATTAGTGCAGACATTATCAAATTTGCTCTTCAGTTCAAAGTGGATGCTAATGATGCTTCTTCTCTGTTTGATATTCTACTCCTGCCTGATGTAGGAAGGTGTTTCTGAGAGCTCCTAAGTTTAATCACAAACTAGTCCAACTTACATTTCAGTACTGGTGGCAGAGCTTAATTATTGCACAAGGGGAGGGAAATCTTGAAGTCCAAGCAATACCCTTGTTACTCACTGACAAATCATAAAATAACAGAGGTAATATGAATTCACATCCTGGCACGCTGCTTTTGTAACAGAATTCTGTTTGAAATGGTGAAAAAGCAGTAAAACCTGCTGCCAAGTTTTGTAATTTCCTTCCCATCATGTGAGATAGCAAAAATGCAACTGGGAACATCTTTATTTCAGACATATATTGCAGCTTTCCTGATTTTTTTTTTTTTAATTAAAAATTTGGTTTTCCAGTAGATGACTTGCACACAGTTTCAAGACAGGAAGGGTAGCTGCTATCAAGATATTGAACATCCCTAAACTTGAAGCATCAGGACCAGCCTTTGGAAGAGAGAAAAAATTCAGGTGTTTATTAGTGAAATGAGTAGTGCCAGGACCTGTTCCCTGGTCCTCAGGCCAGGAGGCTCAGACTGGTCTGTGTGTAATAGTGAACTGCCTCAGCCTCCAAAACAGCAGGAATGCATCCAAACTGCCCAAAAGGAATTGTCCTTGGCCCACACCAAGACCCCAGATATTCAGTGAAATCATCTGGGGCAGCACTAGTTGGCCTGGAATGAAACCATGCTGAAAACTGTTCTGGATATAGAACAGTTTGAGCAGCCACAGTTTAGTGCCTGTGTCCACTTCCAGCAGGGCTTCATTTACTCAGGCAGCTGTACCCTCAGCTATTTCCATTTGGGAATTAAAACTAGTTCTGAGGTTCATTTCAGATTTTGTTCACTGGGGCGTTACAAGCAATATACTTAAGTAAGTACCTTGAAAACCTGTGTATGTGTATTTATAATATTAACGAGGCAGGTTAATGAAATATCCTGAAGACTGTGCATGGAGATTTTTAATAAACACAACATGTCAAGCTCTTGCTTTTGTGAGTTATAGATTGGTGTTAATTAATTAATAGAAGTGAAATGTTTCCAAATTTCAACTGTAATGGCTGTGCCAAAGAAGTTCTCAGTGCTGAACACACTTTTTTATTTCCTATCTGATGTCTAATAAAGGTATTTCAAGTGCCCCAAGAGCAGCTGTAGTTAGGGAAGTCAAATGCAAAGAGCACAGAAGTCAATAGAAAGATTCTAAGGTTTACTCCAGCCTTTCTTGCACTTTCTTCCAATTATATCTGGAAGTTTATGGGGACCTGCCAGAAAAAGTCTAATCTTCAAAGATTGTTATTGTTTATGTGTAGACTAAAGATAAGCTACTGAACACTAGAAACTGTCTAGTAAAGCTGTATCAAAATAGAAAAAATACAAAAATAAAAGTCTACATGCTTTCATTCTCATGGAAAGAAAATCTCATGGGGAAAAGCTGGATTTTAGAGCTGACCAATGTGCCATCCTTCTGTAAATTGCACTACACGTATCCTCAGTGAATTTGGGATAGATCCAATACACTCTCAGCCTCACAGCATTTAAAAACCTCTTGTCTGTAGCCTTTGATGGACTCCTGTAACCTTCTGCTACTCTGGGCAAATTTACTAGATTGCAAAGGATAAAAATTGATTTCGTTATTGTACCAAAAGATTCTGCAGTAATTCCCAGTTTAGTTACTAGGGACAATCTAAAGTCTAATTCTAACCTTTCCACACTACTTTTATGCCCTCTCAGTGCCACCACACTCAGCAGATATTTTCATTCAGCTCTTAGGCACCAAACATCAATTCCAAGAGTCTCAGCACAGACCTATAGGTACTTCACTCTTGTTATTCAGAGTTCTCTCCTATTCTATTTCCGTCTGAATTAAAGCTGCAATTCAGAAAGGTCAAGTTCTCAGATGTAAATAAAATATTGTTCCTCTGACACATTCATATAAGTCCAAGAGGAGTCATCAATCACTGCTGGTTGTTTCAGTACAGTTATAGCAATTTTAGGTCTTTATAAAAGAATTCACTTTGTATTTTCAGTCTAGGCAAAGGTCATCATATCTAACTTTTCCAATACCAAAATTAAGCATTTAGTCTGGAGTAGTCAGCTGTGTTCCTGCTGCAGTTGAAAGGAGACAGATATCAAATACCAATAATAAATAAAATCTAACTAAAGAAGGCACCAGTTCTGTGATGGGATAAATTGTTCTCCCTGGGATCTAGTCTCTCCTTGCTGACCATCAGAGCCTGTCTTGACTGATAACTTAGTGAAGGAAAATTATTTCTAGAAAAGTTCAATGAGATAGGTCAAGGGTTTAATTGCTTGATTACATGGTACAGACAGTCTTGAAAGTTTTCTTATCATTGTAGTAATTTCAATGTAAGATTATTATTATTATTATTAATAATAATATTACTATTTTGCCTTAGCATAGTTTGAGTTGGAAAGGACTCCAACTACTTTTTTGTAAAGTAATTTGGTTCATCCCCTCTTCAATGAGCAGAGACATCTTCAACTAGACCTGATTTCTCAGAGTTCCATCCAACCTGACCTTGAATATTCCCAGAGATGGACCCATTTTCAAACTCATTTTCTGTCTTCTTGATTTGGTAATGAGTGAGGATTAGGTGATGTTTCTCAAATCCATGAGTTCTTGGTGCCTGGAATACACTGAATACTCTGCAGTGCTCCACAGCTTCCACTACTGCTTCTTTGTTCAGCACATAATTATCTTGTCATGCATTATCCCAAGGCTCTGAAATCTTTGGGACAAAAGGCATCTCAATTCCAGACAGAGACTCAAAGAAACAATGTTCAAAATTACCATGGCTGACTCCAAGGAGAAAACATCTTCCAGTGCTACATGGGGGTCTCTGTGTGGAGCAGAAAGCTCCTGCTTCAGGAGGCAAATTTTGTGTCCAATACCAACATGTCGTTGCCCAGTTCTAAATGAGGCTTCCACTCTTCACACAGAAAAGAAACCAAAAAGTCCATAATAAAATCCGTGAGCCTGAATGATAAACTGTAATATAATAAAGATATGAGCTCCTGGAAAAGGGATGGAGATAGATGCCCAATCTTAAATATATTCCTCCCTTCGATCTCCAATTTGATGACTAAATACCAAAATGGGATTTGTTTCTCTAGCTGTGTAGAAATAATAAGAAAATTCCTAGAATCATGGAACTATTTATGTTGGAAAAGACCTCTAAAGTCATTTACTGCAAGCATTAACCCAGCACTGCCAAGGCTACCACTAAACCATGTCCCCAAGTGCCACATCCACATGGCTTTTGAACTCTTCCAGGAACGGTGATTCCACCACTTTCCTGAGCAGCTTGTCCCAATTCCTGACAAATCTTTCAATGAAAAAAATCTTAATACTCAATCTATGTCCCTCCTTGTGCAACTTGAGGCCATTCCCTCTCCTCCTGTCCCTGTTCCCTGTGAGCAAAGCCAGACCTCCCCTGGCTGTCCCCTCCTGTCAGGGAGTTGTGCAGAGCCACAAGGTCCCCCCTGAGCCTCCTTTTCTCCAGGCTGAGCCCCTTTCCCAGCTCCCTCAGCTGCTCGTCATCAGACCTGTGTCCCAGTCCTTTCACCACTTTCATTGCCCTTCTTTGGATATTCATGTGTCCAAATAGTTTGTAAATTAAAAATATGTAAATAAAAGGAAAAATGCTATATTGTCTTCAGTGAACCTAAAAAACATTTTATCCAATCAAGACACCTCCCTGATAAGGTTGTCATCTCTCATTATTCAGCATTTCACAGTATGTCTTCTTATTTCTACTTAGATTTTTTTCTAGAATTGATGCATTCTTTCCTCTTCTTTGACATTTCTTCTTTTCTTTCCTTTCTTTAACTACTAAAATTTAACCTAAATTTCCCTGCCAAAGCTTAAACCCATCACATCTTGGTCTGTCCTAGATGACTAATGGGAATAATTATCAAACTATTTTTCAATGTGAATTATCTACTCAGGCTAAAATAAACCCACCAATCCCATTTTCAGTGAAAGTCCCAAGCTTGGCCAACAATTGCAATCCCTGAAGTGAAATAACATGGTTTTATTTACTAAGGCCTTCAGTCTATTCACTGTTTTTTATTGGCATTGAAATAATATTTGGGCAAGATTATATTGCATATCCCTTTTTATTTTTTTCCTAAGTATGGCTGTTTAAAAGGCCATAATTAAAAAGCCTCTGTTAATACTCTGATATTGCCACTAGGATTGAAAAGAGATTAGTGCCAGCATTCTGGGCTACTAAAGCATGTGCATACTATTGAACACACACTCACTGGAATGCTCATTCCCAGGGGAAAAAAAAAAAAAGCATAGAAATAGGATTGTTTCCAAGATGCTCCAAGCATCAGCCAAAGGACTAGATCTTTGTGCTGCCTTGGCACAGAGAATCTCTCAGCTGGTGTAAAACTGGTGTACCTGGCTGTTATGTCAGCCTTTCCCTCAATATAACTTAAAAATCAGCTGCTGTAATGCTCATCTGGATTCCTGGAACCACGGGCAGCTTTTGCAACACTTCCCCACAGCTCTGGGTTCCTCTTTGCAAGGGATGTCAAAGGCAGGGCTTGATGCGTTGTGTTAGGATATAAATTGCACTGTGATGGAGAATAAATACATATAATTAAAAAATCTGTATGCAGTATTGTTGCATGGCCATACATATCCTGCACAGTAGATCAAATGTTCCTGGAGAGGAGAGAGCAGCAGGCTCAAATACCACTAGAGGTGGAAAATAGGAAAGAAAACTGGGTGTGCAAATTGCAGAGTGATTCCCTTACAACACCTGCCTTGCTTCCATTGGCCCCAGCACTCTAAGTGCGCGTGACAAGGGGCGAACAGGTAAAACAGTCTGCAGCCCAATTCCTTATCCAGCATCAGGAAGGATCTGGAGACAAGGTGGGGATGCCCAGGAGCAAGGAGGGTCCTTCTTGCCAGTGCCACAGGAATTCCATTTCATTTTGTCATTTCCTGAGTGTGCTGCAGCTCTGGCTCCAGAGAACATCATTCCTCGTTGTGTCTGACCATGTGTTTGCACCACCTCTGTCTTGAGAGGTTCCAGAGCTCACCTGGAACCTTGGGAGTGCAAATAACTCTGGAAAATACCCAGTAGTATCCCAGTAGTGTCCAAACCCTGGAGGTGTCCAAGGCCAAGTTGGAGAGGGCTTGGAGCAGCTTGGGATAGTGGAAAGCGTCCCTGCCCATGGGACGGGCTGGACCTGGATGAGCTTCAAGGTCCCTTCCAATTCAAATCTTTCAAGGATTGTACAAATTTATGATTCTGACTATATTTTTTCCAAAATCCTGATTCTATTTTTTTAGCTTTTTTTTAAGCAAAATAAACTGAAAAAAATATCAATTCTGAGTAATTTAAAGCCTATAATTTGACCTATCTTTATCATGGAGCATCATGTCTGACTTCCTTTTAATTTTATACAGAAAAAAAATGTTTGAATCCTACACCTTAACATTATCATAATAAATTTGACATTTTTGGTATTTTAATTAAGCTTTTTAAAAATAACCTTGTTCTGGTGAAGCAGACATCATTTCAAACCTGTAAAATTAAAGGAGAGCTAAAGCATGTGTCTTTCCCAGCTATGCTGCCAGTTCTGCTGCTGCATTTACAAAAGGCATTATTACAGAAATGGGAAAGCTTCAAGCATAGCAGGAAGCTTCACAGAGATTTTGTAATGTTCAGGACCTGGATAATCACAAGTTTAAACATATGTAGTGTCCAAACAGAAATACTTGTTAAAAGAACAGAAAAATGCACAGAAAAAGAGAAGCAGCTTTCAAAAAGAGTTTTCATTTATATAGTGTCTCTGAATTCACTGGAATGTTTGATACAGAAAGACATCTTCAGTGACAGCATAAAACTGCTTTTCCATGGATTAAAAAAGACACCAAATATAATCTAAAAGTAACAGACATGCTTTAATTTCAGTTCCAAGATAAAAATAAAAGCAATTAATACAAGTTTTTGTCACCTCAATGTGAATGAGAAAGACCCCCGAGAGCTCAACAGAATTATTCCAGATTTTCACTGATATAAATCAAACCAGGATTGCACTCATCTTACTTGAACAGAATTAAAATGCAACTCCAAATTACTTAGTTGCTCAGACATGTTTATCAACATTGAGTGCCTTCTCATCTACAGGGCTACAAAAGGTTTGTATGAAATTCAGAACTTCCCTGCATGAAGGGGTGTTCCTACCATTAAAAAAAGGCCAGATCCTGCTTTATTTGTAGTCTGAATAAACAAGTCAGATAAAATCAGGAATAAGGAAATGATATCGTCCCCTTTTTTAAAAGATCATGGAATGAAGCACACAGCAATTAAATGTTGCAGCCAAGGTCACATTCTGATTTGCAATCCATAGCACATTGAGGTTTTGAACCCATGTTTCAAGATTCACATCCAAATAAATGATTTTTTATTATTGTTATTTTTATGGCATAAAACATTTGTATTGGAGATTTATTTGTAGTTAGCATATGATGTGGCAAACACAATTTTAAAAATTATATAGCTCAACAATTTTCTGCTTCCATAATATATACTGTTTTGGTTTCTTTTGTTTTTCTTTTTTCATTTGGAGTGACCAGGATTTATTTTTCTTTCTTTTTTTTTCCTTTTGAGGGAGGGCCTTTTGCTTAGGTATCAAACTGAAATCTTACATAAGTCCAAATAAAATAAAATAAAATAAAATAAAATAAAATGAAATAAAATGGCTACCTAAATACCATTACCTGAAATTTTGAAACATTAAGACTTCAAAAGGGTTAATTAATTACATTAGCTGTGTCATTATCCTGACAACATTCTGCCTTAGGGCATATAGATCTATTCAGCTGCTGAGTTTGAAAGAGCTGTGTCCTTCTCTCACAGAAGAAAATTCATCAGACATTAAAAACATAGTCATTAGCAGAACATATTGTTTTCTCTCCACCAGATTGAGGAACATCAGATGGAATAATCAAAACAAATATTAAATAAATATATCTCTTTTTTAAAAAAATGTGGAACCCAGAATTCATCACAAGTCAGAATAGATTTTTTCCATAATTTGAAACAACTTAATATTTACTGATTGTGAAGAACCAAACTAGCCACAGTCTCACATATTTGTAGTCAAAAATGGGTGTAAAATGCTCCTGTATTAGCATGAAAAAATAATGTTATCGCTTTTAACAGGTGTAAATAACTGTACACAGTGCAACTCATATAAATATAGAAAAATTGGCAAAATAAGGGAAGGACAACAAAGATGCTTAAAGGTATGAAACAGGTTCCATGTAAAGGGAGATAAACTGAAATAAATCTCTACAGCCTGGAGAGACTAATTGTTTCAGGATGGGACAGAAGTCTATGAAATCATGACAATCATGGAGGAGGCAAAGAAAGAACAATTATTTGCTATTCCTTGTAATACAAAATCTAGCAGGTATCAAATAAAGTTATCTAAAGGTGGGTTCAAAATGATTAAAGGAAAGTACTTTTTCACACAGCACAAAATTAAACTATGAAACTCATTGCCACGGGATGTTGGGATGTTGTGAATGTCATAAGTTTTCACGGGTTCGAAAAGCAATTAGATACAAACATGGAAGGAAAACCCTTCACAGACTAGGAGAGACAAAGGAATAACCCCCAGGTCAGGAAATTGCATAGCCACAGATTGCAGAAGGCTGGAAAGCTCAAATGTGGGAACATCAATGCATATTTTCCTTTTTATGCTCCTTCCTAACAAGCAGTCAGAACTGGCCATTGCTGGAGACCAAAAAGCTGTCTCTACAGTCTGTGGTCTTACTGAATACATCTTCTTTTACAAACCAGTTGAGAATTAGTCTAAAAATATTAGCCCTAGAGTCAGAGAAAATAGTTTTTAATTACAAACATATCCTATGGTTTTGTGCAGTGCTGCAGTTCTAGCACAAACCCCTGTGGATTCATCCTCTCTGCAGCACAGTACAGGGCCCCTCTCAGGGCCACATGATGAGCAGCACATCACATGCTCGTGATAATTTGGGAAGATCTTTCCTGTCAGAACTTTAAACTGCCGCCACCAGTGCTGGTTCTGTCAGAAAGTCTTTCATCTGTGTTTTATGACAGAATCCTGGGTTGGGTAAGGTTGGAAGGGACCACATGTCCAGGGTAAGGTTGGAAGGGACCGCACTGGCTCATCTGGTCCCACCTCCCTGCTCAACCAGGGCCATTCCAGAGCACAGGGCATTGTGTCCAGACAGTTCTGGAATATCTCCAGTGAGGGAGACTCCATAGCCTCTCTGGACAATCTGTTCAGTGCTCAGTCACTGCACAGGGAAGTTCTGCCTCCTGTCCAGGTGGAACTTGCTGGGATCAGTCCCTGCCCGTTCCTCTGGTGCCATTGCTGGGCCCTGGAGCAGAGCCTGGGCCCTGCTCTGACCCTCCCTGCACACAGGGACACCCAGGGATGAGGGCCCCTCTCAGCTGCGTCTCCTCTCCAGGCTGAACAGCCCCAGCTCCCTCAGCCTTTCCTCATCAGGGAGATGCTCCAGTCCCTCCATCATCTCTGCCACCCAGCACTGGACCCACTCCAGGAGCTCCATGTCTCTCCTGTCCTGAGGAGCCCAGAACTGGACACAGCACCCCAGATGTGCCTCCCAGGGCTGAGCAGAGGGGCAGGATCATCTTCCTTGATCTGCTGGCAATGTTCCTTCTGATATAACTCAGAAAAACCAAAAGGAATTTTGTATATCCGCTGCGATGTGAGCCATCACTGTGCATTTCATATAAATCCTTCTTAAAAAATAAACAAACAAAACAAACCCAAAAAAACCCACAAAACCACCACCACCAATAACAACAACAAAAAAGAAACAAAAGAAACCACAAACAAACAAAAAAAACCCATCCCAACATTAAAAAAGGGCTGTTTATGAGATTTCAGGGACCGAAAACAGACCCATGGTTTAAAAAATAATTACAATTACCTTTGTTTTGGTTTGAACGGAACAGAAAACCCCCAGTTATAAGCAATTGCATCCTGATGCCGTTGATGACTTCTTGAACTCTGGCAGGAAATAAATCTCTCAATAACATATTAATCAATCAAATCTAAGTAACATTTATGATATTGGCAAAAGACACGGTCTTGACAGCAGGGCCATTCCCTGACAAAGTTCACAGCCCTGTAAACTGCCGCAAAAAATGCTCCCAAATTTTTATAAGAGTACAAAACCAGATGCATTTTCCCAAATATTATGCAGAGTCAACTTTGAATGTGGGAATGGTTCCCTTGCAATTGGCAGAAATTATACTATAAAAGCTGAACATATGTACCAGATTTTTTAGTTTTTCTTTTTTCTATTGTTTAGAGATCTAAATATAAACTCTGATATTCCAGTGATGTAAACTCTATGACTATGAAGAAATCTAGAAATTACAAGATCTAAAAATCTAGAAATCATAAGATTTCTATAGGAAAAACAGTTTTAAGATAAAAAAGATTAAATCCAATAACAAATCTACTTTACAAATCTATTTATAAGGGAAAATAAATTATTGGTCTCATAAACAGTGAATTTTGGATTGGTAGTTGATAAAAAAGGAATTGAGAAGGACCCACCACCAACACATGGGAACTGGTATATAGTAAATAAGTATTAAGGTTGAATAAGCAAATCTATAGACCTGCAGAATAAAATATTCCGAGTTTATACACCTCTGTTCTCATATAGAAAATCTCCACATGATCCCAGACATGACATTTGAAAAATATGTATTTTCTAGTTTTGTTGTCTCCTGATTCATCCTAAAAAATTCTTTTGTTGAAAAGCTTCTTCTTTTTAATTTATCATTGAAAATCAAAGTCATGACATGAGTCAAAACCTCTGAATCCACCTTAAACTGTCAGCGAGGGAATTTGCTGCTCCAGCCCATCCCTTCATACTTGAATTATGCAGCCTGAGTTGATTTACAAAGGTCTTTTGGTCACTGACAAGCGCTGGAGGCTCAGTTCAGGTGTCTCATGGATAGACCAAGTGTAATTTGAGAAGCCAAAGGTATCCTGAACATCTGCAGGGGCCAGCTAGATCTAACTCAGCACTTCTGGGGGGTGTTACCACCTCTGGATTGTTTCTTATGAGCCCCTGCATATCAAATGGCACTGAAATCTGAACCCAGTGCTTTGAGACATTTACAGACAAATGCTTAATTCTCCTTGATAGTCAAAAAGATATCAGGAGCCCAGATGGCCTGATTATTTATTTATTTATTTATTTATTTATTTATTTATTTATTTATTTATTTATTTATTTATCTATTCATTTATCTTTCCTTCTTTTTGTGGTTTTAATAGAGTGCTGATACATCCTCTGTGAATGTTTTCACCACTTAAATAAAACACACCTGACAGAGTTCAAGAAGCATTTGGAGAATGCTCTCAGGCACACAGTGAGATTCTTGGTGTGCCATGTGCAAGGTCAGGAGTTGGGCTCTATGAAGCCTGTGGGTCCATTTCAGCTCAGGATATTCTGTGATTCTATGTGAAATAAAGCTATCTCAAGGTCTCTAGATGTATATCTTCAGCTTGTTCTCCCCATCAAACTTCTACCTCCTCAAAATGGAAGTGGAGCATATTCCATCTCACTGGACTGATCTGTCCACTTAATTTTATGGAATTCTTTATCAAGTGCTCTCTAGAAGGAGGTTGGAACCCTGTGGGGGTCAATCTCTTCTCTCAGATAATCAGTGATAGCACAAGAGGAAAATGCTTCATGTTGCACCAGGAGAGGTTTAGATTGGCTATTAAGCAAAATTCCCCCACTGAAGGGGCAGTCAGGTTTTGAAAAAGGCTGTCCAGGAAAGTGCTGGAGTCACAATCCCCGAAAGGATTCACAAGATGTGTAGAGGTAGAACATCTTCATAGGTGGAAAATCACTTCTATGCAAATAACTAACCCATAACAAGTAAATATTTTCATTCTTATGTTTTTAAGGACATCCAAATAGTCGCATAGTATATTTGCCAGATCCTGGAATCTCAGAATGGTTTGGGTTGGAAGACTTCGAAGATTCCAATCTACTGCCATGGGCAGGGACACCTTCCACTAGACCAGGTTGCTCTACACCCCACCCAGCCTGGCCCATGTGTAACTCCACAAAGGATGAATTGTATTTAGAATCTGTGAGCTTGATGGGTTACAGATCTGACAACAGAAAATTATTATTTATTTCCTATAGTAAAAGTGTGTGAATTTAACTGCTATGTGTGGAAAATTAATAACTTGCTCTACTTCATAGTACTTAGTGGGAAATGGGAAGATATGCACGACTCTGATTCTCTTTTCTTTCCTCCTCTTACCGCTTTTCTTCTGGTAATAAATTGAGGGGAAAAAAATGAAATATTAAGTAGAAATATTCTAGAATGGCTTTCTGTTTCACCAGGGGGTGACAGATGAAGTGGAGAAGATACCTGTTGGATTTATGGAGCTGATCCATCAGCCCCTGCTTGACCCACAGCTGTCATCTCCCTAACAATTAATATTTACCACTTGTAAATGCCTTCAGCCAGGGAGGGTTGTGAGATGAGAGGAGGTAAGGCAGGGAAAAACCTAAAAGGGAGGTTTTGTGAGGAATTGCAGGGAACACAGTACATCATGAGGTAATTACAGCTCAGCCTGTCCAAGTGTTGCTCTGCAATGGTGAATTATAGGCATGAGGCTGCAGCACTTCACTTTCTTACTTGTAACTAAATCAGAATCCTTTTAAGTTTTAATTAATCTGCTTAGCTTTAGTTGTGAGGGAGCAGGGGAGTGGGGAAGGAAGGCAGATTAACCCTTCAATTGACAAGGACTTTTACAGCGTCTCCTCTTGGGCTATTTTTCCCTCAAGCACCTGAGGGAGACAGCATTATCAGTCTGACGTGGGGGCCCATTAGGCTGTGATTTTTAAATTTTTTTTTAATTTGCTAGTGTCTGGTTAGTTCTCTCTATTTCATTATCAAAACCCAATTAATTTTCTGTAAAAGCATCAAATTAATTACAAAATACTATGGAAATATAAAGAATGGAGGAATTTCCCTCTTCTCTCCTCCTACCCTCGCCTCATTATGGGAAATATGTTGGGCCCCTTGGCAGCAAAGCCCTATTAAAGAGCTACAGACTGTCTAGCTCCTCATTTAAAATTCTGTTGGCGGTGTCAGGAGGCCTGTGTGATGGGGGTAAGTCCATTTCCACCCACAGAGATCATTTTCCAATTCCCCAACATGGAAAAATACAGTCATAGAATCATTAGAAGTGGGGCTGGAAGAGACCTCAGGAGGAAAACCGGTCCATGTCCTCTACCTGTTCACCAAAGCTTCCAGGCATGGACACACTACAGCCTTTCCAGCTGCTCTATTTTTACTATGATCCATTTCATTAGAGAGGTGTTCCTACTGAAGTTTTTTTCAGTTATTTCTCCCATACTCATTGAGTATAGTGAATACTTTTACTTTTTCCTCTTTATCTCTGTTTTCTAGGTGTTTGAATACAGTTATAATGCTTTCATTAGTCTTTTCTTCAGACAATTTTGTCCCTCTTCTTTCTGTCTTTTTTTTTGTAGGTAATATTCACCAGGGCTCTTCTCTGAGTGAAGTGAGAAATGGAAATCATCTACATCTTGACTAAATACAGACCTATATTTCAAATGCTTAATCAGTGTTCGGCGCTATTGGGATATTCTCACCTATGTTCCAGCTGCCAGTTGTCCTTAGGCCCTGCTTCATGGCCTTTATCCTCATCTAAAATGGAAAATGGCAGTAGATGCCAATGTTCAGACAAGAGGGTTGTGCCCCTCATAGGTGTCTACAAGCTTTCACTCAGTGGAAATCCCACCAGAGCAATATTTTGAGTCCAAAAGCAGAGATTCTCTTGCCCAGACTGAAGAGTTTGCTTAAGAGTAAGCTGAACCATTTTCTGGTCATCTTTGGTTTAAATATGAATGAGATCTCTGCGGCTATAATGGAAGCTTAGACAGATGGTACTTATATAGAGATTACAGAGAAACAGAGTTCTCTGTGTCCCTGCCCAAGGCAGGAGCTTAGAACCAGATAAGCTCTAAGGTCCCTTCCATCCCAGTCCATTCTATGATTTTATGATTCTGTGGATCAGTGTCTAGTTCTGATTCCTAACATAATTCAAGTAGTTGTACATATGTGCATATGTAGTACATATGTAGAAGATCACAGACACCAAGATGTGAGGAAAAGAAAACCACATTTGAGAGTTTTTCACAAAATGGAGATTCCTGAGCCTGTAATTCTGAAAATTTCAGAACCCTTATGCTTGCAATTCTGCTTGGAGAAGACTGACATTGAATGCATCTGAGTTTTCATTGAGGATCTTTACTAAGGACGAGTGGATAGAATTGTCTTCACAGAAATTTTTAAATGTGAGCATAATCTCCCCATTATACCTTCTCAGTTCTCAGTATCTGCAGCAGAGATTAATTCAGGTCATGCCAGAGTAGATATAGCTCTGTTTTCTGGTATGGATCTATCTCATAAAACTTTGGTTGTATGCTGGATTTAGATCCAGATGTGCTTTCCTGGATTTTATCCCTTCTGACAAGAACTATTCAAAAATGGTGCAGTCCCTGTGGTGAGGTGAATGGTGGAACTGAGATTTCTGGGAGGGGTGAAATGTGTGTTTGCTCAAAAAAAAAGCAGATTTGCCATTTTGATTATCCCCAAATGTTATAATCATGATCACCATAACTAGTGCAAAAGGTTCACTGTATTTCAGTTAAACTTGCATTTATATTGACCAAATTATGCTGACCTCATTCCTAAACTCCTTTGATTTTGTGTCTTTTATTTAGCAATGGTACAAAGTGCTGAATGAAGAATGCTCATTGCCAAAAAAACCCATTGCTCTGACCCCAGAACTCATTATCTCAAGGAAATCTCGACTTTCCAGTAATGTAGCAGCCCTATCTCATTTTATTCTTGCTCTCAATGCTCCTCATAGGCCACAATTTAAGCAACAGGAGTATGTGGAGCCCTAAAGCCCTAAAGTAAAACCAGCTCCATTTGGCAGCCAATACATTTCCCATAAGGCTGTCAGTGCACAAGTAGCTCAAACACTCAGAGGTCTGCAGGAAAAACTCAATGTTGCCTCTGTAAAACTTAGGTTTTTTTTCTGGCAGTGCAGGAAAAGTGAAGATTAAAAAGCCCTGCAGATCTGGACTTCCCGATCCTGCTTCTACTCAAAATGGTGGGGATTACCAAAAAGGTTGCCCCTATGAGTGGCATTTATCCACTGTGTCTTTCCCCAGGAGAGTAATAATAATGGCCAATCAAGACTTGCAAGCAAAGCAAAACAAGGAGTCTTGGCCATTTTCTGGCCATTGCCAGACTGCTGTATTCCTGTTGATAAGGTTATAATTACGGGATAATTAGAATTATGGGATAATTATGGGAATGAGGCTGTCACTGGTCCTAGTCTGGTCCATAACCCTCTCACTTGACCACTGCCCCTACAGATTCTTATGTTATAGCAGAACTACGAAAATCCTCACTGATATTCAAGGTATCTGATAAATGTAGACAAAACTATGTTAATTTTGGCTAAACACGGGAAAACATAACTTTAGGAGAAGGCAAACAAAGAGAAGGTGGTGAAAGTTGCAACACGCCTGTTGAGAAGTCAAAGGAATTTACTACCACAGAGAAGAGTTTTACATCTGCTGTCTCTCTGAAATTTTCTTTAAGCTACAACTTCAGTGACAAGCTTTCAATGGCAAAAAAACTCATCTCACCTTTATTAAGAGAAACCAAAATTGACAATAATGTGTAAATTAGCTATATTCTCTAAGTAATTGTCAGCAGGCAGAAACAGGTGCTTCTAGAGCTCGGATTCTCTGAGATATTTTAGATGCTTGCCAGGAGAAAGGTGAGTTAAATCTTTGAAGCATCTTTTCAGCACCTCTGATCCTAAAAGGAACCCAGGTGTGTAGCTTAGATATAGATGTTAGTCTATCAGACAAAGTTATATGTGACCAATCCATGTCTAAAAATACAACTATGTCTATTCCAGTGCTGCCTGGATTTGCCTCTATAGCATGTACAGAAATTAAAGGATAATAATCTATATTTAATCCCATTCTGAAAATGCTTCAGAAATTATCAGCCAATGAGAAATAAATAACATCTAAGTAGAAATATCAATAAATACAAACTCTACTCACTTATGACCTAGGGAAGTCTCAAAAATAAGACTCAATCTTCAGTTTCTGCAGCTCCACTCACTCCTTTGAGCTGGGCAGATTTATACTAGCTAAAGATTAGGATCAAAATATAAGCCTAACATCTTTAAATGCTTTAATTATTTATCCAAGGCTGTTTTGACTTGCTCTCTGCAGTTGGCTGTGAGTCAGAGGAAGCTCTAAGCAGTATATTAGCAATTATTAGCTAGCTTAAGCTTTCACTGCATATTAGGAATCAAATCAGACATTTTTATTCTTTTAATTATTATTTTTTAGAGAATAGAACAAAAATGTTTAATTTAGCTGTGGAAAATAAGAGGCTAAAATAACGCTTTGGGTAAAAATGTCCCATTTAAATGTCTGCCAGAATTTGAGGAGGAAAAAAAAAAGTGAAGGAAAAAGCATGGAGAGGCATTTTCCAGCTTCAGAGAACTGCATAAACACTGGCTGATGGTTCTTTCACCATTCTTTGCTTATATTTGACAATAGAAAGTCATATTGTCCAGGGTGCAGAGTCAAAAGCAGCTCAAGATCAAGACATCAACTGAAATTTTACTTTACATTTTTCTTGAATCACAGAACGGTTTGGGTTGGAAGGGACCTTAAAGATAACTTAGTTCCAGCCCTCCTGCCATTGGGGGTCTCCTGAGCTGCTGAGAAAATTATTATAGTGAAACAATTTAGTTTATGGTCTGCAAACATGAAGGAACTTCAACAATGTCAAATATTGAAATGTTCACTACTAATCCATGTCCCAAGTGCAACATCCTCATGTCTTTTAAATTCCTACAGGGAATTGCACTACTTCCCTGAGTACCCTGTGACCTTTGGCAACTCTTTGAGTGAAGAAATTTTCCCTAATATCCAATCTAAACCTCCCCTGGTGCAACTTCAGGCCACTTCCTCTTATTCTGTTGTTTTTTACCTTGGAGAAAAGTTACAGAAACGCTGTCCACACTGGTAAGGAGACTCAGGTGATCTTTGGAACTCGTGTTGAATGCTCAACTCTGAAATGCAATGGAAGAGGTCAGCACATTCAGACACAATGGTTCAGACATAAACAGGACCTTAAGTGAGCCTATTTTGTGGGACATTCTGCAGTGAGTTTATGAACAGCTGCATGTGGATCTCAGAAAGAAAAACAAAGCTCTACTTCCACAGGCCTCTCTAAGGAGATTGACTTATGTCCCTGAGATTGGTTCCTTTAGGTACCTGCACACAGATAAGCAAGGTCATTAGCATCTTAGATCCGCTTGATCTGTATTTTCCATGGGCATATTTTCAAGACAAAAGATTTTTTTTTAGTTAAGCCAACTGATGCACAGCCTAGAAAAGCAGCATATTTGGTATTTTAGAAAGCAAGACATATTGATGTTTTGATATTTACAAATAGCACTGACAAGATACAGCAGGATGAGTAACAGGAAGCTAAAAGTAGGAACAATTTAATCTTGGTGTGACCTATCTGGGCGTAATAATATTGCAGAAATAAATGTTGGTATTCTGATGTCTCCAAAAGCTGAATTCAAAACAAGACCAGCAAAGGCCAGGAAACAACACAGAAATGGTGGACTAGATGATCATTGTTGGTCCATCCAATTGGACTGCTCTGCTCTATTCTACTCTATTCTGCTCTGTTCTGTTCTGTTATCTTCCATTCCATTCCATTCCATTGCATGCCATGCCATGCCATTTTTATAGAAAATGGACAAACCTTTTAGCCACTGGATCTTTATTGTCGTACATGACTATAACACAGACTATTCCACAGTTTCTGTCTCCCATTACTGCTATTTCTTTCAGGGGTTTTCTGATGTCCTTCTGTGGAAAAGAGTTCATGGAATGAACTTAAACTGAAATCAGTAGGACAATTTAACAAAAACAAATGTCAAAAGATACAGATCTTCTGATCTCATAAAAGATGAAATTAGGCTTGAACCAAGAAGAACAAGGAAGCAGCCTCTCTTGGTACCAGTAATTACCATCTGGGATGGCCCCAAAAGTCCTTTCTTTGTTTTGAACCACTTTGACAAATGGTGCAAGTAACAGAACTGGAAAAGACAGAGCACTTGGCAAAAGGCTGTAAAATGGCAAAATCACTGAAAGTGTGTTATAAAGCATGCAAGAAGGAAATACTCCCCCAAGCAGGACATGTCAGTTGCATGGGAATGGCTGAGAAAAAACAGTTGCTTAAAGACTGTGACTTATGAACGTCTGCAATGGAAGCAGAAGAAGTGCCATAGGGGGGTAGAGCAGATGAGAAATGGATTAAGCCTGAATGTGGAGGAGAAAACTGGAAAAGTCAGGCAAAGTTTCTGAGGTGGAAGACGACATGCCCTAGGAAGACATGGAAAGTTGGGATGAAAAGAAATTCTCCCTAAAGGCACAGACCTTGTCTATTACGTTCTGCAGTATTTCAGGAATTAGGTTAGAGGACAATGATTTTGTACTTTGCAAAAAATGCTTTTTTTTCCAATAAGAAAAGACTCCACATATACCTACATCTATATTTATAACTAGAGTTTGTAGCAAACTGATGCTTATACCATTATATATCTGTACAGGTATATATATGGAAGTAAATTATTGCATTGTGCTTTCGTATTGTACTGCTAATTTTCTTCAAAGCGATTGAAATGTTTATGAAATAAAGAGAATCTTATTAGGACATGAAGAAGAGACTGCTGCTGTTAGTTAAATTATGGTTTGGGACACAGTTATTATAGTCTTTGGCTTTCTTCTTAAGTCATTTTTTACTGCAGGTTGGAAATTGGTTATATATATACATTAAAAAAGACAATTCCATTCTCATCAAAAATTAAGACTTTTTTCAAACTGTCAATTTCATTGATTTTTTTCCTGCTAATCTCAGAATGGAATATTTCCATCCTCTTATTTGAGATTACTTTCTAGAAAGAAAGCAATGTTGTGGGGAAGGATATTAAGTTTAGGAAAGACAAAATAAAAGAATTTTTCTGTGATAGCTTTTTTTTGATGCCCTCATAACATTATTTTTTACAGTTTCACTTAATAGAAAAACCATTTTGGAAGAACCAAAAAGAACTAACTGTGTAAAGCAAAATATCCAGTTCTTGCCCAGGGCTGCTTATGACGTCAGTACCCTAATAAATCATGATAAAAACAATGTTTCATATTCATAGACTTGATATGGTCTGAATTTATGAAAATAAGTAAAATAGAAGGGTACAAATGATAGTTGTCATCAGTTTGCATATATGGGTACCCAGGAGGAATATAGTGACACTGTCAGAGCACCCAGGGATCAGGGTTAGGAATTCACATGGAAGTGGATTCTCACTAAACACACAAAGATCAACAAGAAGGGATCCTATGGGAAGGAAGATTGGGAAAATTGTGGGTTTGGTGCTGAATGGGGCAGGGGATCTGGTGATAGATGACACAGAAAAAGCTGGGAAACAAATGTAACATTTTTCTTGATTTTTCCTGTTAAGATTTGCCTTCAGCAGTCTCAGAAACCAAAAGGAAAATCTGGACCCCGGAAGACTGGCCATCAGTGGAAGAGGACCAGTATAGGGAACTTGTATACAAGTGCATATATTCAAGCCCAGAAGACCTGGTGAGACCTCCCAAGAGTATTGAGGGAGCAGGGGGGTCACTCTCAACCACCTTTGAAAGGTTGTGGCCACTGACAGAGATGCCTGAGGACTGGAAAAGAGCAAACCTCACCCTTATCTTCCAGAAAGGACCTGAATGAGGATCCAGGAAAGTACAGATTGATCAGCCTGCAGGGGTGGTGGAACAACTCCTCTTGGAAACCTCTTGAAATGTATGAAGGACAAGGAGGCAATGAGGTGTAGGGAATACAGACTTATGAAGGGAAAAACATTCCTCCTCAACTGGATAGCTGTGTGCACTGAAACTAATAGGACAAGGAGGGAGCAGGGGTTATTGTTCATTTTAAATTTGAAAAAGCTTTCCATGGTGTCTGACATAACCACCATAGGCAAGTAGATCAAGAATAAAATAGATAAGTGGACAGTGAGGTGGATTGAAAGTGAGCTGCTCTCCCAGCCTCAGGGGGGTTATGACTGGCAGCACAAAGTCCAGGAGTCACAGAGCCCAAGGGGTCACTGCTGGGCCAATGTTGTTAATCATTTTCAATGGCCAAGATGATGAATAGATGCAAGTCTGCAAATGGTACAAAACTACAAGGAGAAGTTGATAAGCAAAGTGGTCGTGCTGCCATTCAGATGGACTTCAACAAGGTGAAGAAATGGGCCAATGGGGATCTCCTGGAGTTCGGGAAAGGAAAATGCCAAATCCTTGGAACAGAAAGGAATAACTCCATGTACCAGTACAGACTGGGGAATGCTGGGAAAGCAGCTTGGAGGGAAAAGACAGGGGGATCCTGGTGATTCTATCAAACTTGCAGACGGTGATTCTTTAATTTCATGTAGACCACTTTTTAACCAAAATTTAAACAGAAAATTGAATAGAAATTTTTTGTTATTCTATGTATTGTGAGTCACAGAAAAACTGCTTAAATAATTTATAGGAACTATCCACAACAGATAGGACAGATTAGCCATCCACCCTCTAGGAACAAAAATCATCAACAGGGGTATCATGAAGCTGACTGCAAAGGGGCTGATGCTGCATGAGTTGGTACTGCTTCTAACAGGAGTGGAGCTGTCACTTTCAACACCCACTGCTCAATCCATTCCTGCTGTCCTCCCAAAGCCATCTCAGTGCGCTAAAATATTTTTAGAGCCTTCCATTTCCACTTCCCTGTCAGCTTCTCTCTCTGTATTCCATCATGTTAGTTTGAATCTATGCATATGATGAGACAGCTCAGAATTTTATTAGCCTGACTTGGGCTGACCACAACAAGCATGTGCAAGAGATGCAAACCTCCTTCCTTTTTATATTCCTGCATGTTGTCAGGGATAATGCAAACAGGAATAGTCACAATACATTTGCCCTGGGGAAGTAAACAGATAAAAGTAAGAAATACATATATTAAATACTTTGGGAAATTATTGGATATTACTTGTACCCTGTCCAAATTCTATAACCCTGTTTTTATATGCTGAATAAACTCTTACTCAACCCTGTTTTTATATATTGAATAAACTCTTACTCCTCAATAATCCCATGAAAGAGGCTTTCTGCAGAGTAGAAGTGTTCTTGTCTGTGCATATTCATAGTCTACTTAGTCATAAATATTAAACGTTCTTTTGTGTACCTATGGGTTTCCACTGATAGGGAAAAAAGTCCAGACATGTAATCTGAACATAGGGAACAGCACCTGCCTTAACCAATGGACATAGTGAACATTCCCTGGGCAAATTAGGCTGATAGGATCTGGCCCTAAAGTGTCATAGCAAGCCATGAAGATTTTTTAATAAGATTTTCCTCATGTCAAAGAGCAAGAACGTGGGAAAAAGGAAGAGGTGTGACTTGGAGAACATTACATCATCCCCTTTCACTGGTTGTAAGGACACGTAGCCCATAAACAAAGGGAATTGCTTTGGAAAGATTTGAAATGGAGATTGTCCTGGAACAGCTGAGGTTTTTGAAACTTGTTAGAATATGCAAATGGATTTGAGAGCTCAGATTAGCTCTCAGAATGTATTTCATAACTAAATATTATGGACCAAAGAATGTTTTTGATCCCTAATAACTGGCACTGGTGAAGACTTAATTTATCATCATTAAAATAAGACCTTGACCACTAAACAAAGGCAATATTGGTTTCAGTAGATGAAAAATAAGCTAGAAAAGAGGAAAAATAAAAAGAGAAGAAAAGAAGAGCATATATATTGTTTCCTTAAACAAAGATTGAAAATGTATATCAAAATTGCCTTGTGGACTCAGAAGGGAAGGATCTTATGAAGAAAGGATTTCTTATGAAGAAAAGAACTTTAGTCACATGGTGGGATTCTTGGAGTTTTCCTGTGCAGAGCCAGGAGTTGGACTTGATGATTCTTGTTGGTTCCTTCCAGCTCAGGATGCTCCATGGTGCTATGATTCTACTCAGACTGCCTCCAGACAATTAACACCTGGCAGTCATACAGTCTGCTTGGCTACTCTTGACAGTAAGAGCTGATCTTAAGTAGATTTTCAATCATCATTAGAAGTGAGCACAGATTACATACTATAATTCAGAAAGACCATGAGATCCAGTACCTACACCAGAATCTTAAATTTCCAGGAAGGATATGATAAATAGTAGCAAAAAAAAAATGTCCAAGACCAAGCTATCCTGAAGATCTTCGCCACAAAGAAATAGATGTTCACCATTAATTTATTGTCTCAGATTTATTTGTGCAATCTGCAACAGCATGGGACATACAGACAGGAGATTTTTATCCTGATTCCTCATTCCAAGCAATTCATGGTGTGTTCTGGAATGGTGCTGCTAGTTCTGCTTTTCAAAGTAGTGGCATTGTCATCCAAATTCCTTTATAAAGCCCCAAGAGACCATTGGGAAATCATATGGACCATTAGGAAAATCATTCTAAACATATGAAACACTTTTCTTCTTTTGTTATTATTGTACCAATAATCTTTTCTGCCCTTTGTATTAAATTTTCTACTCATAGCACCTGCAGTACTAAGATTACAAGGAATTTTATTGCAATAATACATAATTTTTTCATACCAGTGCTTTGACACCATTCCCACAGGGGGAACTTTCTGACATCACCAGGACCAACAGGACACTTACTGTAAAAAGAAATAAATCACTCCCTAGGATACCTAAGTAAATATTTAAAACCTTAAATTTATTACACACTATTTAAAATCTCAGTTGAAACTTTTGCAAAAAACCCTGCAACATATTTCTTATTTATGGATCATTAATTTACTGAAAGCTCACTGTGGGTCATTTTTTTACAGAGTATTGAGAAACAAGGTGCTGCTCACTAGAACTGGTAAATATTACAAAGTATCAGTGAACATGCCTTTTGAATACAAATCAGAAAATTTCCATTACATATGCAATCTCCTTTTTTCATTTCCCATTATATACTCAGCAATATTATTGAAGAAACAGAGTTTTATAAAAGCTCATACAAATGCTCATTTCCTCAGTCTACGATCCGACACAAGGAAATACTGATAAGGTTATCTGCTTCTTTTATTGGACTTATTAATTTTGCTGAATATATTCCAAGACATGATGTATCCTTCAGAGTAGTCAATGCAAAACTCAACATTAGAGGAGGAAGGAAAACATGCTTATTGTGCAGTGCTGGGATAGGTCAGCTTTTGAACTTCAGAACTGCTGGTGTTCACAATTTCTGAGTGGCAATTATTCAGTATCTCAAAAAAGTAGCTTAATGTACATTGAGACAGCTCAAGTGCCATAGTTTCCTGCCTAGGTCCTATAAAGCATTTCAACTCAATAAAGGAAAAATAAATTTCTTAGCATAAGGTCACTAGGACAATAAAAACTAACTCATATCATTTTACTGCCAGAGAAGCTGGGACCTGATTCAGGTTGTTTTATTCCTACAGGTTCAAAATGTTAATAGAAGAGTTTGTTGTTTAGTGATGTATTCTGCTTTATCCTATAAAGTTATAAGTGCATAAAATGTTTCAACTAGATATATGTCATTTATATATAGAATTGTGTCTTTAAATATTAAATTTATAAAAATTGTATACATGAATACAATTATGTGAAACTCTTTTTCCCATTTAAAAAATTTTGTTGCAAAGATTTTAAGAAGAAACAGATCCTCTCCAGAACTCTCTGTGCAGAAATAAAGGCACAAAAGAGCTTTTAGTTCAAGAGCTTTTTGTTCAAGAGCTTTTAGGGCATGACAGACTTAGGGAGCAGGAACAGCTGAAACATTCAGCACATGCCATTGTCCCATTGTGCATGGCCATGCCCAAGACATCTGCCCAAGATCTGAAAATGTCATTTGCATCAAAAGTGTCTGTTGAAAGAAGCTTAAATTTATACTCAATAAAGCTTAAATTAGATTCAATGAAAAAATCAGAAATTGCCTCACTGATATGCCAGAACACTGATCAATTCTTTTTGATGAAAACTTCTTGTAGCCAAACATTTCCATCTTGGGCCTAATGCTCAGTCAAAGAGAATTCTCTCTGCTTATTTTGCAGAAACAAAGTGAATTGGGGAAGAGTGAAGCAAAAGGTCTTTATATTCCTATGAAATGCCTTAGCATCTCTTGTTTTGTTTCATTTTATGTATAAATATATATATATATTTATGTGCTCCTAACTAATATGTATAAATAAATATTAGTTATCAGACTCTATATACATATAAATCTGTGGAGCATATCCATGTTGGATGTCCCAGAACAGATCTTTGTAGATAGGCATCAATGTAGATTGGTCTCATTGGAAATACCAATGGTCAAAAGGGCTTCAGGTTTAAATAATTCTCTTGCCCTTCCAGGTGGTTCATCACTCCAGGTCAAGTTCAAGATGTATTGATTAAGTAGCTTAAGGGAAGGTCACAGATCTCCAGCCTACCTTCCCTGGGGTCTCCAGGAAAGAAGGATATTTTGTGGCCAGATGGAATCTCATGCCAGTTATCAGACAAGAATAGGACTACTGAGCAAAACAAAGCTCATTTAAAATCAAAATTAGCTTTCCAGTGGTCAGAGATAGATGTTTTCCATTTGTGCAGAGTGTTTTAAAGTAACAATTTAGCCTTCTGATATCTGTCCCTGTAGTATTTTTGGTAGGCGTCATAACTTTTTCTGATGTGGTCTTTGTTTAAACAAAAAACTTTGGTTACCTGTGCTCCCACTGAATGCTCCCCTTCAACAGAGCTTTTCTCTTTTCCTCCCTGCTCAGCACTTGGAGCATCTTAGCCAAAACACTTTGAAATTTTCTAGTTTTGTGTTTTGCTTCTGTGATGGGGATCATCCAGTGTAACTGAGACTCCCGAGCAGCTATGAGAGTTTTTTTGAAACTACAGGCTGGAAAAATGTTAAAAAAGGACCTGCAGGATGCCTCTCCCTATGAACCCACGAGGAGAGAGAGCTGGAAGTGATCATCTATTTTAAAAAAAGGTACAGTGTTCTTTCACATGCAAATTACCAGAGATCCAACTCACATAGTTCATATCCCTATAGGAGGAAATACAGCAGAGCTGACAGATGTCATCAGTTGACTTAAATGACTGTATAAAAATTCACAACTTAAGTCTTTTATCTACAAACCCTGCATGTTTAAGAAAAAAAAACTGTGCCAGTGGTTATAGGCTACTACTTTGACTGCTAAGCCTTTGTCACCTGCAATTCCATGGGTAAACAGTTCTAAATTATGGGACCCATTCAACAATGTCAATAATTTTAATATAAAATGGTAAAGACATGGATTTTTAAAACAAAACCAGAAAACAACCAAAAATTACTGTTGTGCATGAACGTTTCTTTATGATCCAACTTGCAACATTTTTATAGGCTGCATGTCTGAAAGAACATACATATAATGATGTTTAAAGTGTAGTTCAGAGCAAAATTATTGCAGTTTTATATATATAGTGAAGCCATATAACAAAAGAGCAGTAGCTAGTGTTTGCCCTTATATGAGATGCAGTCATATAATAGAGAGCCTTAAAGCTAGGGTTTACTGTACTTTGGGAATTAATCACATAAACTATAAATTGGGTTCAACAGGCTGGCTGGGTAAATAGGCGCAGCTAATGAGGACACTATGAGATCTTATAAGAGCGCTGACTGCCCCAGGACAAAAGTGCCGAGCTGCACCTGATGGAAAACTAGAAGACATCAAAGCATAAAGGATTAGTGCTCTCACAGTGTTGAGAAATGGCCAGGGGGAGATTCACCAACTTATTACCCACATCCAAGCTAATCCTGTTATCTGCAAAATATGACTGTGTTCAGGAACTGCCACCACCTAAACTTGCAGGAGACTAATTCTGTGTTTACATGGACAAAAGTGAGGAGAATTTTCATCTGGGCAAAGAATATGAGAGAAGGGAATTTTTAAGGGTTTCCTTTGTATTGAATGCTTGAAGAGGGGGAAATATAAAATTAGTTCTTTAATGGCTATTCCGTATCCTATATAGATATCCTATAGGATAGAATCCTTTCTCTGAGAATCCAGGGCAAAAGTCACGTAAAATATGTTCTCTCTTGTTTAGTTGCACTTTGCTAAAAGAAAATCAAAATGCATTGGAAATACCTTTGAAGATGAGAGGAATTAATAGTCCCCCAATATCTCTGCCCAGGAAATCCTTTGTGCAGCAAATGTCTGCCTGATGTTTTTTTCAGAGCAATAAAAGGAGGTGAAAAATATCCCAAGGTCCTTGCCAGCACACCACAAAAATATAATTCATTATACAGCCTAAGGTATGTGAGTTGGCTCAAAAATTTTTTGGAAAAGGTTTATAATTACCAAGACTAGGAATCTAATTTCTTTTTTATACCAAAGGTTCATTTGGTATAACAGAACCTATGGTGGAAAATAGATCTTATTTTTCAATTTGAATAAAACAGAAATAGACCAAACAGTACTTCTTAGAGCAGATAATTCCAGGGAAAAGGTCTGCAAGTTATATTTAATCTAAACATGCAATATGTTCCTTCCAGTGGCTCATCAGTGCCAGGGATGGCTGCCTCCAGGGCAGAGTTTAGGCGTGATTACCCAGGCAAGCCCATGGCTAAGCATTTATATGGCATTAAGGAACACCCCCAGCACACAGATCTTGCAGGCAAGGATTTATCTAGCTATCTAAAGGGAAATGATTAATTTTGTAGGTTTTAATTTTTAGGGATGTAAGGATGCCAGAGTGCCTGGTGATGGGAGAGACTCATTGTGAGGATGGCATTGCCTGCAGGCTGCCCTTGGCTTTCTCACTGGTGCAGTTTGACAGCACCACACCAAAGTTGTGAGAATATTGCAATTAGAGGCCCCCATTAGCAATGAAAAATAAGCACCCTGAAGAGGAGGAGGTGATGATTGCCTGATGTAAGTGAATCAAACTACCAGGGGAAGATTGGTGTGGTGACCCCAGGGTGCCTGTGGAAACAAATTTATACCCTTGACTTGCATGTCAGTTGTAGGAGCAACGGGGCTCCTGCACAGTCAGGATGGACGGAGATGAGAGATCTCTGAAGCCAGGTCTGGAATTTGTGGTTTATTGCAATGGGTGTGGGTGCAGGGCCCTGCTGGGAGCTGCCAGCTGCAGCTTGGAGCAAGTTTGAGAGAAGAAAGGGGCAAAGCGGATGAGAGTAAGAGCTAAGAGCTAAAAGCTAAGAGATAGAGCAAAGAGCTAAGACGGTAAAAGGCAAGAGCTAAAAGCTAAGAAAGAAGAGGCAAGAGAGCGAAGTTCCCATTACAATACAATAAATCATCTTCTGTGTTGAATATTCTGATTCTCACTAACCAATCTAGTACAAGATACAAATCCTATAGTATTTACATACAACCTATAAAAATCACTACATTACCATATTGTGCTACATTTTAAACCCCAAAAACTACTCTTTGGTCCCCTTCTGCCAAGCTGGCAAGGTCTGCTTTCTGACCCTTAGACCTGCCTGCAAGCAGAGGGTCTTGCGTCATCAAAAAGAGATTACCTTCTCGGCCACACCATTGTTTTCCCGTTGTTCAGTAACTAAAACATCTCAAAGCTTGCTTTCATTTCAATCTCGTTTATAGTTTTTATACTCTCAAAATCTTTTGCTAAGCAATCAGATTTATAAAGCTTCCTTGTTCCATCCTCCCCAACAGTCAGTCCCTTCTCACTTGTCTGTTTTCTAACCCTGGACATATCTGGATTTCTGCTTTTCTTTCTCCCTTACTATCACCCAGTCTAGTAACCAGAATGTCCCACATCAAAATTCTTGATAATTTACTATTTTTCAACCCAGAGTGTAATGGATCCTCCTCTGTCTATGTATAAGAATTTCCTGATGTCATTTTCAAAGGTTGGACTTGATGGCCATGGAGGTCTTGTCCAACCTTAATGACTCCGTGATTCTGTGAAATTGCCAGGAAACAGACTGGAATGTTAATTGGTTAATTTGGCAGCTTCCTTCATTTGGTAAGGTGAATTTTTATACTTTTGGTAAGGTGACTTCTATATTTTTATATCAGTTTTATGTATTTTCATTCATAAAACTGATATAAACTGAAAAATCAGATACTGAGATCTCTCAAAGTCGTCTCAATTTTACTGAGTTATTTCTTTTGGAGAATGAAGAACA
Organism: Camarhynchus parvulus; assembly: GCF_901933205.1. NCBI lineage: Eukaryota > Metazoa > Chordata > Aves > Passeriformes > Thraupidae > Camarhynchus > Camarhynchus parvulus. Next base: position 108,775,617 of record NC_044573.1, on the reverse strand, counting down.
TTTAGCCATCTTTTTAAAGATACATGAAAGATTCACTTCTACATCTCGGCAGAAATTCTTTGTGAGGGTGGTGAGGCCCTGGTACAGGTTGCCTGGAGAAGCTGTGGCTGCCGCTGAATCCCTGGAAGTGTTCAAGGCCAGCTTGGACAGGGCTTGGAGCAACCTGGGGTAGTGGAAATTGTGCCTGCCCATAGCAGGAGACCTGGGACAGGATGGACTTTAAGAGCCTTCCAACCCCAAACCATTCTGTGATTTCATAATTCTACAATTTTCTTTTTCCCTAACAGACATCTCTCTTCCTTGAGTTTTTATTGAGATAATTCTTTAAATTTTATTTTATTCCTCTTGAAAATGTGTCAATCGTTGAATTCAAAGCCAATTAATTTAATTTTGTAAGAATCAAATGCCTTTGGATTTAATTCAAAATAGATCCATTTGGCAGTTTTTTAAACTTCCTAGGAAATTTGACAGCCACAGCACAGAGAGCTATCAATGCAGTGAAGAACAGCTTCAACTAAGGCACAGCTTCTTAGAAAAAAAAAAAGGATAGAAAACACCAATTAAAAAATGAAGTAGTTCTATGGAGCATTGATATTCACATAAATTTCTACATGTTTGCCTGATTATGGGCTGAAAAATCTTTCTTACTTCTTCATCTCATGTAAACCAAAACAAATGGAGCAAGACTAAAGATTGTGGATTCAAAACAAGAAGGAAAAGAAAACCTGATTCCTGCCTGGAAACTGTAGGGACTGACATGATAGTCCTGCCAACTGCTTCCCTTCTCATTTTAGACATTTGCTGATCAAATGGGGTGCAAGAATGAGAGGTAATAATATCCATTAATAATTTTGTTTTTCTTATCGATTTCACAAACTAAAGTACAGTTTTGGATGACAGAAAAAAATCCTCAGAATAGATATTAACAGCTAAAGAAAAAAACTAATTTTGAAGCTATGATTTATACAAATATTATCTCGATCCTTAAATTAAATCCTTAAATTGAACATCATGAAGGAGAACAGGCTTATGAAAGATTTTCTGATTTCAAGATTCATTAGGTTTGGTTGAAATTGTGCCCACTATTATTTTCTGACCTCTTCCCTGATGTTTTTTTCTTCGTATCCTGGCTCTCTTCCTCAGCAAATTCACAGACAATAATCCTGATATGATTTGCTGTTTAATTTCTCAGATGTATAGATCACCTGTTGGCAAATAAGACTCTTATAAGAACTCAAAAAATTGCATTCTGAAATTTATGTTGGACAGCACATAGATCCTAAAACTGACCAATGATCAAAATGTGTAGGATCATAGAATCAGAAAATGCCCTGAGTTGGAAGGAACCCACCTGTGTCATTGACTCCAATGATCAAATGCAGCAAGGCAACAAGCCTCTGATGATTCCAGAATTAATCCATACAATTTTCCTTGGCCTTTGGCAGAAATCAGCTACATTTGGTGATCTTTACCTTATTCACCTTGTACATACATTTAGAGATTTATGCAAACATTTTTCACAGGTGAGGAAAAGGTAAAACTCTATGGATCAATAACTCCTCCCCTTTCACGTCCTCCTCTCTCCCCACCACAAAACAGAAAACACAGAAAACAATTAGTTTATATTCCTTATATTGGAAATATATTTTTTCTCTGTAGTCCAATCTGTATCACAAAAAGTGACAAGAGTAGAGACCTTCTCTTGCCCCTAAGTCCTTTTGGAAGTAAGTCTACAATTTTTTTTTTCTGTTAACTAAATATTTTGCTTTTATTTCCCACAGCTATGGAAAAAGTCAATATAACAAATTTCAAACTACCAAAGAATATTTTCCTTTGTAGCTGCAGAACTGTGGTGCCTTTACCTTTTGTGCATTGCTGTTTTATGTTTCTGAGATGCTCAGAGAAGGGAAAAACAAGTTTCTTTTCAGTGAGTTCAGCCTGGAGAAAAGGAGACTCAGAGGTGACCTTATCACTCTCTTCAACTTCCTGAAGGGTGGCTGTGGTGAGTTGGGGGTCGGTCTCTTTCTCCGGGCAACAACAGACAGAACAAGAGGACACAGCCTCAAGCTGCGCCAAGGGAAATACAGGCTAGAATTAAGGAGGAAGTTTTTCACAGAAAGAGTGATCAAATACTGGAATCATCTACCCAGGGAGGTGGTGGAGTCACCATCCCTCGACGTTTTTAAAAAAAGACTGTATCTGGCACTTGGTGCCATGATCTAGTTGAGGTGTTAGAAGATGGGTTGGACTCGATGATCTTAAAGGTCTCTTCCAACCTAGAAATTCTGTGATTCTGTGATTCTGTGATTCTGAGTTCTGGGCTCCTCAGGAAAAGAGAGACATGGAGCTCCTGGAGTGGGTCCAGTGCTGGGTGGCAGAGATGATGGAGGGACTGGAGCATCTCCCTGATGAGGAAAGGCTGAGGGAGCTGGGGCTGTTCAGCCTGGAGAGGAGACACAGCTGAGAGGGGCCCTCATCCCTGGGTGTCCCTGTGTGCAGGGAGGGTCAGAGCAGGGCCCAGGCTCTGCTCCAGGGCCCAGCAATGGCACCAGAGGAACGGGCAGGGACTGATCCCAGCAAGTTCCACCTGGACAGGAGGCAGAACTTCTTTCCTGTGCAGTGACCGAGCACTGAACAGATTGTCCAGAGAGGCTGTGGAGTGTCCCTCTCTGGAGATATTCCAGAATTGTCTGGATACAATCCTGTGCTCTGTGCTACCTGCTTGAGCAGGGAGGTGGGACCAGATGAGCCACTGTGGTTCCTTCTACACCTTTTTTTGATTCTGTGGTGCTGTGTGCATTTAAGGGACCTGTGTCGAGTCATTTACTTCACCTCAACTTTTAGAACCAACTAAAAGTTAGTCCTCAGCAATATATTCAGTGGATAAAGAGGGGACCTACTCCAAAGATCTGCATTTGTTTGCAGCATAGATAATGATCTATGGGCAAGTCAATCTGTGTAGTCTGCTGGAATTCTTGGTGTGCTACCCACCATCACAAATTGATATCTGAAAGGATCAAGTACTTACTTATATTAGGTGAATTCCACCTTTTCGAACGATTTCTTCATTTTCTTTTCCAAATCATGAATGTCCACACTTAATCTACTGTTTTTTCTATTTCATAATAATCTTTTCATACCTAAACAGCAATGTTTTCAAGGACTGGCTGGTGTGCACCTTTGAGTTTTTCATAGAATCACATAATAGTTTGGCTTGGAAGGGACCTTAAAGGTCTTCTTGTTCCAATCCAGTGCCATGGGCAGTGACACCTTCCACTAAACCAGTGTACAAATGCTCCCAATTATTTTGGATTGCTCTCATGACAGGATACCTGATGTTCTGTTTGCTCACCTTGGTATAGGACAATTCATACACAAGATTAAGTCTGGACATTTTAAGTTCACTTGTAGCTATATGGAGTTAAACAGTGACAAACTCACCAAACTAAGTCGCATTTTGCAAGGTACATTCAAAAATTTTGGATAGACTGAGGAGCAGGAAAGGCCTGAGGTGAGCAGTGTCTTTTAAAGAGTCGTCAAAGTACTCTGGGCCTGCTTATGGCCATGTTTGGCTGGAAAGCGCTAATTAGATTAGATATACTTGGCTAGAAGGCAGAAAGCTTAAAACATTAACTTTTTAAACATGTGCATACATTTGGACTATAACATATTCTGCTTTTTGGAGGTATGCTCTGAGTAAATATCTTGCCAGCATGATGTTATCCCTTAATTTCCTAAATAGAAATATGCTGTTTCAGAGTGCACACACACGATTCTTTTATACAGCGTTGAGAGAAGAGCATGGATCCAAAAATGGTACTAATATCTTCTTTTTTTAATTAGGAAATACATAGAAATGCTACACATTTGCTGACATTATGAATTCTGATCATTATTTTTCTTTTTATATCTTTTAGAACATTTGGGTTTTTTATTATTATTGAGGAGAGAGCTATATAAGCTTTTTTTTTTTTTTAATAGGGATTACTCAAAGCTTCCAAACAGTATGAAAACCTTGACTTTTGTTGTCTTAGCACAAACTAATGGAGAAATACATGATCCCATGGCAATCTACCTTCCATGGTTTCCCTCCCCTCCACTTCCCTCTTTGTTAGGGCACACAAGACTCCTGCCTAAACATGCAAGGCTGCAAAAAAGAGCACAGTCTAAATAATTTCACTTTGGGAATTGCATAGTGTTGGAAAACTGCTATCCTCACCAAAAATTCCCACTGGGAAGAACTGAGAGCAATATTGGGTCAAACAAGAGCGTGAAGTGATAATTTGTGACCTGGGGTGTTAAAATGGATGACTATTTCTGGGATTATTTTTTGTACATCCACAAGGTGACCAGGAAGAACTTTTTTTGTTTACCTTTGTTTTTGAAGCTATTTAATAGATAGAGTGAGGAAGAAGGGGCTTTTTCAGCAGTTTTTGTTCACCTTTATGTTCTGTGTCCATCCAGAGCAATTGCTGGGTTGTTTTTTATTGGTTTTGTTTGTTTGTTTGTCTGGTTTTTAAGGCAGGATCCTACAAACACATGGGAACATGAGAGATTTTTTAATTGGGGAATTTGGTCCATAAATACTTACTCTGGGATTTAGGAGGCCTTAGAAATTCCTTTTCTGAGACTTCAATTCAAGACTTTAATCTTCTGAACATTTATAATGAGACCTTGGGAGATCTGCATTTGAGATTAAGCATTGTATTTTACATATTTTGCATCCAAAATTTGGAATTACGTCATTAGAGTTTTGTTCAAAACATCCCTGAAAATGCAATTCACAAATAAATTCAGATTCTGCACACTCGCTGTTGATTTGTGATCTTGGGCTTCAATCTTTTCTAGAGGTGTCTGTCTAAATCTCATCTACAGACTGATATATCATTTCTTTCAGGAATTTTCTATTTTCAATTTGCACATCTCAAATCATCTCCTAACTGAAAAATTTAGATTTTTTTTTTTACCTGTTCCACTTCACAGATACTGAGTATGATCCTTTTGTTCTCTCTCAGGAATTTCCTGTAGTACTGAATGAGTGAAGGTATAGAAGAAAATTTTTCCGTTGTCTCTGAGAAGGTTGGATGTGTGGTTAATGTTAAGTCAGGTGACTCCTACACCCACTTAGTTAGGGCAAGCAGTTAAATTAGTAGAATTGACTATTTTGTAAATCTTAATTGGGTTTATATGTGCACCTAGGTTCATCCCCTCTAACTGAACTCAGATTGGGATGAAATAGTCCCAGGGTCCCTGTGTAGATAAGGGGGGACTGATATACACATCCGTATCATATGTGGAACTTAGGTGAGGCTCCTTGCACTCTGGGAAACTCATTTCTCTGCACCTTGAACAGAAGGCATTGAGAAGACTTGGCAAAGAGGGATTTGGTGCGGGACTCATTCAACTTCAATTTTTGCCAAATTATGTTGCAGGCCAGAAGTCTTTAATCCCTTGGCAATGACAGAGTTTGCTTACTTTTAGGGCTGCCTAATCCTAAACTTAATACTTAAATTTCAATTCTATTGAAACTTCAAGTGCTGCTTTCACTATATCAGTTAAGGGAAGTGTGAAGCACTCCAGGACTTGTCTCCAGGACTATGTTGATTTCCTGATCCCTAAAGGCCTTATGTGACAAACTCATGCATCTGGAGGATTTTTTTTCAGAATTGTGACCCCTTCTCAGCTGAGCACCCTAACTACCAGCCTGAATTAGCCTTCCTTTAATCTTTTTTCCTATGTACTCAGTGGATTCTGTGTTCTCTCCTCCCCAAGTACCCAAGAGAAGGTATTGAACAGCTTGGCAACCAAAATACTCAGAGGCTGAAAGATATGAGCTTAATCCACATCAGGGTGCTTAGCACCTTGAATTTCAATCTCACATTTCTTCCTTACAGAAACAGGAAGTAATAATATTTGCATCCCTTCAGGGGGACAAACTGCATCCCAAAACATCTGGTGTTCCATACTGAGTCCATACACTCTCGGCAGGAGAAAGTCAGGTTACACTGCCCTGTAAATGTGCCTAGTCAATAACAATTGGAAAGCATTTGGCAGACCAAATTTTTTAGAAATAGTACAGAGATTTTTAGAGGTTATTTAAAACATGCTGAACCATCAATTTCCAAGTGCTGAAAATATCAGTATCCAAGTTTGAACCTTAACCAGGCGACAGAATTCCATCTTTTAATGTTTAGGAACTTAAATTTCAGCAAAGCAATAATCAGAAGAGTTGTAGTGAAGTCTGCTCCAGCCCTTAGTTAATCTACTCCTCAGTTCCCATTTTTAAAATGTGAGTATTGGCACAGGGGCTGTGAGATTGTATCTGTTAAGGATAATGAAGTGTCCATATGCTGGGGTGATGGTTATCACTGAAAGACTCAGGAGAAGAGTGGCCTCAGAAAATTGCTGAACAAACTTACTCCTGACAGGGTTGTGAGATCAAGCCCTTAAGCCAAGATATCATAGAAGTCTTGGCAAACAAATCAGATATGTTGTGTCTCAGAAACCATGCTGTTCTGCAATGGATACAGCTCCTCCTCCTTGCAGCACTGAAAATCTTCTGTGATTGGAATAGGGACATCTTGGGGTTCCCTAAATCCTTTCCCCAACAGATACAATCTCACAGCCTCTGCTTCAACACTCACATTTTAAAAAGGGGAGCTTGGGGAAATAGATTAGCTAAGGGTTGGAGCAGACTCCACCATAAATCCTCTGGTTGTTTCTTTGCTGAAATTTAAGCCTTTAAATTTCAAAACCTTTTGGTTTAGGTCCAAACTTCAATACTTATGTTCTCAGCACTCAGACTATGATGGTTCAGCATGCCTTAAATAACCACCTAAATCAGGCCAAGGATATGAGGGTAGAAAGAAGTGCTTTTTTATCTGCACCAGGTCTGGCCTGTGGTTTCTTTACTTTCCCTTGTACATTAAATTTTCCAAAGCAATATGCATCAAGCTAAGGGACCAAGAGACAATCCTGGCTCACCAAGAAGGCATTTAGACAAAAAAAGAATATAGGCTTGGGAATGTTCCTGAGGAAAAGTTGCTCCCTTACTCTTAAAAGGATACATAACCCTGAACTGCCACAGTTTGCATAGTGCTGCGTACAGGCTTTTGATGAGTACTGAAGCCAGAAGGCTTTCCTATTATATTTGCCTAGTTGGCATCACCTTTCCATGGTTCCAGGTGAAGTGGTGGTACAATACCCACAATTCCTTCAGCTCCCCAACCCACTGCAGCTCCAGCTATAGTAGCTGACAATGTAATATTCATTCAGCAGCTGATTATAATTAAAAATATCAGAATAATTAAAGTCCTCAGCTTGACAAGCAGAGCCATAACTTTGCCTTCAGACATTCCTCTCTAATTAGTTAATTAATCCTAATGCAAATTATAAGCAATAATTAGTCAGCCAAGCTTGACATAAAAGTCTGCTGACTTACAGCTAAAAGGCTTTTCTGGTTGTTGGTTTGTAGGTTCTTAAGGTGTCTTTTGTCCACTCAGGTTTTCTGTATCTCTGGTCCTGTTAAGTTGCTCCTGATGTATGGACATGAAATTAGTTTGCAGAGTGAGAAAACACAGCTATAAAAATTTGCACTACCATAGGCACTATTTTATTTGCTTAATAAACTGGATAGTCAGAATGTGTATAGAATATAAATGCATCACATATGCATCCTAACGTAATATAAGCAAGTTTTTATTCAATTTTATACATTTAAGGTCTTTCATGTTCCCAGATTTAGCAGGATATATCTGCCTGCAGATGGTCTGAGATGTTCTGGTCAATGACATAATGTAAACTTCAATATGATTCTAAGACTAAGCAAGATTCTGATCTCCTGTATGACAGATGAAATAAAATTCTTTTGTATCAGGATAACTGGTATTTGATTCATGTTTTTGCATAGGTTTTTAACTGTTTAAGTGAGACAATTTGAGTTATCATCAGATAAATCAGAAGTGTGAACATTGCTTTTTCACATGGCAATGCTGCTAATATCAGTGAGCTGCATTCCACAAAGCCCCAGCACTGTCATATCTCTGAAATACTCATGATTGATTTGGAACACTCATGGATGTTTATGTGTTTATTCTTCTAAAGCAGTTTTTCTGAAAGTGTTCCTATTCATATTGAAAAAGAAAAGTTGCAGTGCTTAAAAAAGTGGAAGGCAAAAATGGAAAAATTATTCAGAAAGCAGAAATATTTTGTAGGGAGAATACTTTTCCTAACAGAGACACAGTCAGAACCATAAGACACCTGCCTACATTTATTGCACTCCTCTGAGAAACCTGGTTTAGTGGAAAATGTCCTGGCCCATGGCAGGGGGTTGGAAGATGGTTTTTGATGTATCTTCCAACCCAAACCATTCTATGATTCTGTGTTTCTCCTCACATGATTTTTTAGTGATGATTTAATCATGTTAAATATTACGGCTATGAAGAATGAGACCCAGCAGCCTGTGTTTAACCTGCACTTTTCTTAGCCAATGCAGTTACATTCCCTGTGCTAAAAAATAAAGAGAACAGGAATAAAAAAAAAAGCTAGTGTCAGGATAAAATTTAATTTATCTGAGTTCCCTTGAATTTGCAACATTTTGACTCATTGTAAACCTTTAAGTGTCTTAATGAGACTTAAGTAAAACTATAGTCAAGACTCATTTTTATTTGTTAGTCCTCTTGCTATTCATTTCACCTTACCTTAACAGTCTGAGCTCTGGAGAATAAGTCTCAAATAGACATTTTCTAGAGTTAGGGAAGCAAAGAGATTCCTACTGTAATCTGGCCAGAATTACCCCTGGGGACATTGATTTTTTTTCCATGTCTACAGAGGAAAGATAATGTGATGATAGCCCTGAATTAAGCCTCTCAGTTAAATGCCTAAAGTTGGGTGAGAAAATCTAAACCTTGTTAAAGAGCTTGAGTGTTCCAAAATGTGGGATGGCATTATCTATTTATAGTGTTGCCCTACTGTCTCTCTGTTCACTTGATGAAGGGAATGAAATAGAACCAGGGCTATTATTCAGGAAATGACACAATGGATTTCAAAAAAACTCTTTCAGGCATTTTTCATCTTTGAATTTGCAGGCTGCACAGAGAAGCCCAAATGATTCAAGAATGAGCAGATAAATTGTCATGGAATTCTTGAGCATTTCTTGAGGCCATCAAGGAATGTAGATTGAAGTATCCAATACACAGATGGGAACTTTTTTCTGGCTTTCCATTGGCAGAATGAGGATACTGGAGTATGTTGAACTTTGAACAATAGAATCACACAATTAATTGGGCTGAAGGGACCTTCCAGCTCACCTGGCTTCAATCCCCTGCCATGGGTAGGGACAACTTCCACTATCCCAGGTTGCTCAGAGCCCCATCCAACCTGGCCTTCAACACTTCCAGGTGTGGGACATCCAAAGCTTCTCTGGACAACCTGTGCCAGGGCCTCGGCACCTCCTGAGTGGGGTACAGAGTAATCCCAATTGGTGAAGTGCCTAGAAGAAGATGAGCTGAATCATCAACTGGCAATTTTACTTCTCCAGACCCTTCCCCACACTTCCTTCACTCCTTTCAGCAAGTGTCAGAAATTTTGAGGAATTAATGCTGGGAGTTTCTGACCCTCAAGAGATCTGAAGTGTGATCATATACATTTAACTATTGCATGTATTTTGGATCTTAGCAAGGTTTCTTTCCCCACCACCACCCCTGAACTTGGATTCCATTATGCAGCGTTTTATATGTGTGAATTATTTTTCCACTAATGAGAAGTGGTGGGATTTGGGGCGCTAATGAAAAGTAGTAGGGAATTAACAAGAGATGGGAAGCAGGTTAGATTTTTTTCTTTTTTTTTCAGTATGCCTGTGTATGAATGGGAGTTATTATGTTGTGTCAAGGGGAGAATAGATTAAGCATTTTGGAATGCACAGCCCAAGAGGGATAGTTAATCCTGTTTTTGACAATCACAAATGTAATACGTACAAATGAGGAGAAGCATTATGCATGATTTTCCTCATTTTACATACAGCACAATACATTATTTTCCACCTCTTAATTCATGTCTTCATTAAGTAAAACTGCTTTAAGTCTAACTGGAGCATAGTGGAGATTTGGCAAAGAATTATGATCTCAACAATGATACATTAAGTTTTCTTTTCTTTTTAAAATGTTTTAGGAGTTGATCTTTTCATTAGCAGATTAAATTATCAGATAAATAAATGTGTTAATCAGACTTAGTTTTCTTGGCTACTGTTGACTGTCCAGGCCAACAGCTGTAGCTGTTGATGCCTTGCCCAGACAGTGTAGGTATCTGCTCTTTTCCAGGAAATTAGGGGTTGAAGAAGACATTTATGCTTCTAACACATGTATCAAGGCTGAAATCCTAGTGCTGCATGGTTTATCTCCTTGCTCTGTCAATCCTTCATGCCTCTGCAGGCATCCTACATAACCCAGATTTCTTTCCAAAGAAGACTGGACTCTACCCCTGGTTGTGGCCAGCAATCCTCCCGTATGACATCCCTCAGGAACAACCCCAGCCCTTCTTGGAGCCTTTGATTTGCAGAGAGTCAAATGAAACACCTCCATGTGATTTATGCTTGTTGCTACTTCAGAGCTGCTCTAAATCTTTGTGGGAGATCAGTTTGTGTCCCAGCCAAACCCAGCAGGTTGTAACCTCACCCATGAGTGCTGACTCCTCACAGGGAAGATGCCCTTAGGCTCCAAGGAAGGGAAAAAAAATAGAGTTTCTTCTTTTTTTTCACTTAGAGTGTAATGATTTTAACTCTTTAGCCTTTATTTAACAGGCAAATTCAAACTGTCAAAGTAAACATGTTTCTATATTAAAAGACTGCAGTTGTTTTGGGTTAATTATTGTCAAGACTGGTACAAGATAAAGCAACGTAGTCATTAAACATTAGCTGGAGAGATGTTTAACAGTGGAGTTCTCCAATTTAAAAAAATAAATACTGCTTTCTTTTTTTAAATTACTAAATACAAAATGCATCCTTATAAGCCACTGGCTAAACAGGAACACCATTGTGTTATTGTTACTGAACACTGCAATACAAAGAAGAGCAAATCGTATTTCTTCTCAGGAGTAAACACAGGACAATTTTTTTTGCTATATGTAGCTGTAATGATCAGTAAAAAAATGACCTGATTTGAATTAGATATTGCTATTGGGATTCATTATGCTTATTTTTAGTTTTCTGTTAATTAACATCTGGCCTGAGTCAGTTCTCAAAATCTCCTCTACAGAGACTTTTGGGGACAATCTACTCTTTAAAGATGCCAGTCTTACATTGCTAAGGAACATGGAAGTTGAATTCCATACTGATTTCCCATATTCCTGTAATCGTTCTACACCAGGCAAGCGAACAGCTGAAATCAAGGAACTGCTTTCAAAGGCTACAGCAAAGCAGCACAAGAATCTGTGGTCTAGATAAAACAGCTTAAGAGTGAACAGAAAACCCCTTTTCCAAAGTTTGGAATCAATGGGCTGCCCTTATGGTAAGTCAGTTATAAGATCTTTGAGCTGAGAAATGCCTGTTTCCCTGCACTTAGAGATCCCTTAGAGGTCACCAAGGTATAGAGTTCAGGAACAAATCTGATAATTCTAGTAAGAATAGGAACAGATTCAGGGAGATGGCAATGTAAGTGAGCTATTTTATGTTCAGTATTTACACTAAAATCACAGTCAGCTGTGACTTATGTGACAGTTGTCTTCAAGACATGAGATTTAGGCTTGGGAAGAATGAGTTAAGCCAGAAACAAACTTTGAAGTGTTCAACAATCTCATGTAGTAGTTCCAGTGAGAGATGAGATTAATGGTTCAGACTTGCATTTATGTTCTAAATACTCCATATGTTGTACTGAGATGACATTCCACTACCAAATAAACAAGTACAGCTAAAATCAAGTGTAGATTTAGATTGGACATAAGATAGACCTTTTTTTTTTGCAATAAGGTTGATGAGACACTGTCACTATTTGCCCAGAGAAGTTGTGGATGACTCATTCCTGGAAGTGATCCAGTGTTCCAGGTTAGATGAAGAGAAGCCCAATCTAGTTGCAGATGTTCCTGCTTTTGCACAGGGCTTTGACTTTAGGATGATATTTAAGGTCCTTTCCAACCCAAACCATTCTATGATTCAAGTTGAGAAATCTCAAGTTTTCACAAAATAAGCTCAAGTTTTCTTAAAGTTTAAGTTATTAGCATAACTTTAGAAAGTCTTTAAACATCACACTTTCTACAACTTGGATAGAATTTCAAGATTCCATACTGTTCCATGGAATTATTTGAATTCAGACAAAAGGAAAAGCTGATACATCACACTTTTTTGATCTCAGCTCATGCCATCAACTCTTTGAGGAAAGCAGTCAGATTTCTGTTTGATAAACAGCCTTTCCACCAAGAAAAAAAAAAAGAGACCAAGAGTGTCTGAATGAGTGATAAATTCCTGATAGAGAGGGAAGCGCCTGACTGTGCACTGTCTGCCTATGAACAGTTGGGTTTCCTGAGTAGAAATTCACCTTTCTGGAATGTACATCAGGCCAAATCTTCCCCCTTCTTGCTAAAGAAAGTGGTTGAGTACTTGTTTAGTATTGGACTAAGCTGTTGCAAGACCTAGCCTGAAGATCTGCATTCCTCCAAGAACAAACCTGAAAGTGTTGCAAAAGAGCAGTTTCACAATTCCAGCGATGAGGAGTTGAGGTAATGAGGAGATATTACATCTCTTCATTATTTCTTTTCCTGTGAAGCACAGAAGCTAAAGATCCAAATACCTTCACCATGTGATCATCAGAGCCCACCTGTAGTGAAAAAAAACCTGCTCTTTCTTGAGATTTCATAATCAGGTATGAAACACTGCTGGGTCATACTGGAACTGGCTGTTCAAGCTTTCTCCATGATGAATAAGGGGAAATGGAAATATTTAGAAAAAAATTCATCACCAGTCCAATGAATTCTGAATTCATTCTGTCCAATGAATGCCCACTTATCCATCTCAACAAATTTTGCCTCCCTGTCTTACCATAAAAGAAACTGAGGTCACTGTCTCAGATAGGAACATTTATACTGTCAGCCTGGTTAAGCATCTGAAGTTAAGTGATATTAAACCCCCCTGGAGACACTGCTGGGATTAACTTTACCCAAATTTAATTCACTGTGGTGGCTGAAACTTTGCTGTTCACCAGGTGTGCAACAAGGTGTTCTAGCACTCTCCCTCCTTAGCAGAACAAGGAGAGAAAATGAAATGGAAAATGTTAAATAAAGGGCAGTCACAGCTGATGTGCAAACCAAACTCATCCTGGGGGGAAAATTAATTTAAATTTTGCCAATTAACATCAGAGTAGGAGAGTGAGAAGTAAAAGCAAAACTAAAAAAAAAAAACCACCTTCTCCCACTTCCCCACATATTGCTGGGCTCTTCATTCCTGAGTCTTCTGCAGCACAGAGGGGATGGGGAATGGGGATTGGGTTCAGTTCATGACACTTGTGCCTCTGCCGTGTCTCCCTCTCAGGCTGTTCCCCTGCTCCAGAGTCAGGTCCCTCCCAAGGGATATTGCTGGCAGGACATTGCCTTTTGCAAACTTCTCCAAAGTATACCCTTCTCAAAATCTGCAGGTTTGCAGGAGTTACTCCAGTGTGAGTCCTTTTCCATGCCATTCAGCCCTTCAGGATCAGACAGGCTTTCAGGATCAGATCATTTCTGCTTGGTTCCTGGCCACAGGTCCCAGGTCCTGACAGAAATGTTCCTGCATGGATTCCTCTCCATGGGCTGCAGCTTCCCTCAGTCTGTGTGGTTTATCTCCCTCATCTTCCTATCCTTCATGCCTGCTGCAACTTGGGGCTTTTTGCTGACATCGTATTGACACTGTGATGGTCAGCTTACCCTGAAAATGAAGAGTTATCAACTATTTTTATCAAATATTATTACTTTTTGTTGGAGGAACCAAGGCAATAAGTTCTGTGTTATGACTAAGGTTTTCATCACGGTGTAAGGAACCTTGAAACCAACCCAGTTTCAGTATCTGCATTCTCTGTGTAGCTCTGAAGAGTTTCTATTTTTAAACTGAAATTGGAACTTACAAGTAGCCAGGCTCCTATGTTGCATTAATATACTCAGTCTGATACTCTTGGTTCTCCTACTAGAAAACTTGTGCCCAATTCTGCTGGGTGTTCAGACTTTGGAAGAAAATAGATTTTACATTTTTAAAAATAAATTAGGAAAATTTTTGAAGAAAAATGGTTTTTTTTTAGTAACCCTGAACAGTTGTAGTTAAACTTAGAACAAACTTCTTTTTAACTCCAGTTTTTAAAAATAGAAAATCAAAGTCTCTCAAAAAAGCTTGAAATGGAGTTTTGAGTTTACCAGGATGTTCCATTCTTTACTTGTGTGTTTTGGATGGACAAGAATGAATTGAAATCAGAATATTTCCACCACACATTCTATGCTCAATTGCTCAGCATTTTCAGATGGAAAATATATTTGCACTGGAAATTTTCCAGGTAGCTTTCCTTTGATTTTTCCAAGCTGCTTCTCTCATTCCTTAGGCTTCTGGATAGAAATCCTCAGCATGGTGTCATGATCCAAACTGCTTATGAATCTCCAGTTCCAAACATTGCAATTTCAGAAAATTTCCTGATCTAGCACTAAACCTGTGCCCGTGTGGTGTGTACCTGTGGCTTTTTTTCCAATGAGCTTGTTTGCTCCAACTAAGCTGGAAAAGCCCAGGGGCAGTTTGGGAAGCTGCAAGCGTTGCAATGTCCCTGCTTCCTCAGCCTCTGCTGCCAGGAGTCCAGTGCACAGGTGGGAGCAGGAGTCTAAGAAGTGTTACATGCCATGGGACCCCTGATGTGTTGTAATTAAACATCTGTGTTAAATAACTCTTTGCTGAGCCACTGTGAAAATCTGTGGGGTGCTCAACAGTCCTGAATATTTTCCATCTCTCACTTGGGCAGGTGGTCTCAGGTTTGAACTCTGCTGTTCAAATTACGCCAAGGGCAGAGATGTGACACCAAGACCTCTTCAAGGCCTTTATTTTTGTTTTGTTGCTGGTGTTATTTTTACTGTTCTGTGGTAATCCTGAATTTCCATACATAGCAGAACAGAGATATTTATACTCTTTGTATTTACAGTTATGTGTACAGCTGGCAAAATGTTACAGATTATTACTTGACTTAGGAGTCTAGAACAGTTATATACCACAAAATAAGTTCATGTTAGCAAAGGGAGATTACTTAAATGCATCTGTGGGGAAAAAAAGGCCAATCATAGATTTTCTTGTAGTCTTAGATTCTGTCTCTAGAGTATTTTTGTAAACATGGAGTTCTTCAAGACCTCATAACTCTCTACTGGGAACAAAGGCTGTGTCTATAGCCACAAATAAATTAAAGCCAGAGCCTTTTCTCAACCTCCATCCCCCAGTTATCCAGAATACGAGAAATAATTCACATGCTTCCTGTATGGTTTTGGCTTGCACTGGCTAACATTCTCCTAAAGTTTGCCTGGGCATGGTCCAGGGGATTTGCACATGCTGTGGTCTGCTCTGAGCAGGAAGTTTGGACACTGTCTGGAGGGAAGGAGAAGTCAGACGTGTCTGTAAGTCAGGCTCCTTACCTGCAGGTTGGGACTGACCTCTAACTGAGCCACGACTTGTTTTATTTAAATACAGAATCATAGAACCTCAGAATCATCAAGGTTGGAAGAAAACTTCAAGATCATCTTGTCCAACTGTCAACCCACCACCTCCTAAACCTCATCACCAAGTGCTGCATCCAGAGGTCTCTTAAACACTTTCCAGAGCTGGTGACTCCATCACCTCCCTGGGCAATTTATTCCAATGCTCAAAAGCCTAACCAGACATTTCCCTTCAGTCAAAAATTTATTTCTAACATCTAATCTGAATTCCCCCTGATGAAATTTAAAGCAATTTCCTCTCATCTTTTTGCTTGAGAGATGGCAGATGAGGCTGACTTCCACCTCTCCACAGCCTCCTTTCAGGTAGTTGTAGAGAGCAGCGAGGCCCCCTACCCTGAGACTCGTCCTGTCCAGAAAATCATATTCATAAATCAAAAGCTCAAAACCAAACCTCTTGTTAAAAATTGGGCTAATGGGCTTGGACCATATTTCTTCTGCTGAGATGTTCCTTATACAACAAGATGACCCTGAACAGATTCATGAAGGTTTAAAGCAGAAGGCAGCAGACCTTCAGCCTGGTCAAGCTCTTCCTTCTTGCAGCCATAAGGACTGCAACAAAGGACAAAATAGCTGATAACTTTAATATCACCAACTCTTAAAAATCATCCAGCTAAACCCACACTGACCCAGGCATCCTGTGTTTAAAGAAATCACCATCCATGTTTTGTTTCATCCTAAATGTTTGTTCTGGAGAGGTCTTCAGACCTTTTCTAAAAAAGACCAACCCAAGGAAATTTTTGCTTGAGAGCAGTGTGGATTCAAAGTGTATGTGAGGTATCTTATTAGCTTTGAGTTTATTCTCAATTCAGTCACAGGAAATATCCATTTTCCTGAAGAAGCAGCAGTTGTCATATTTCGCTGCTGTAGTGTGTGTAATATCAATCTCATGTTTATTTATGCATGTAAAGATTTTATTATTTACATTTAAATATTTATAACATTTCTGCATAAGCAGCCAAAAAAGTTCATCTCTGCCCTTTAGGAACTAAGCAATTTCATTTTACTAGGTAGACTTTTTTTCTATATAAATAATTGACACATTGATTTCTCCCTCTGTCTTGATGCTATTTATATTATTTCTTAAATGCAAGAGGGTTATAGAACTAACAGACTGACTGGTCTGTTTTTATTGCCTATCAAATCCAAACAGACTAATATATCACATGAAGGATCTGGAATAGGGAGTGGTGATAAAACACTAAAAAATAGGAATGAATTCATTAGAATTCAGATATGGAAGCCTATGCTAATTACATTGCTACATTGAAAAAGTGTTTGTTTCTTCCTGGAAATAACTTTATGTAAATTTTTTTTTCCCTGAGATTAGCAGTACTGTCTGGCTGCATAGCAATAGATATAATTGTGGTCTTTCTTTCAGTGGTACAATCTTAATATGATTTTTGTAAAAGACAAAGTATTTTAGCACAATTCCATGAAGCCATGATGATTATATGGGTGCCTGCACTCAGAACAGGTTTTCCACTGTCCAGTGGACCAGTCACATCTTCTGAGGGTGAGAAGAACATCTTGCTTATTCTCCCCTTCCTCCTTCACCACCTGCTCTGGAAAAGTTAAAACTGTCTTTAAAATTTTGTCTTCATGACTTTTGCTGATAAAAAACCCCTTCTTACTGCTGTCATAACAATGACAGAAACAAAATCAGTACCCAGTGAGAATTTGAAAAATAGTCGGTGAAAGCACATGCAGCCTTTGTGGAAAAATAAAAAAGCAGGTAAAAATTCCTCCGTTATTTAACACTATCTCAACACAATGATGCAATGACCAAAGGAGTTTTTTTTGTTGTTGTTGTTGTTTTTTTAATTTCTATATAATTTAAGTCAGTGCAATCCCAGTCAAGGAGAAAGCAAATTAATTTTCAAGACTTCAGTTCTGTCACCAAACAGAGCCGACTGAATGGAATTACAGGTATGTCAGGCATTTTCACCAGTTGTATCATTGTGCCAGGCTGTGCTCAAAGACATAGAAAGAGAAAATCTCATCTTCATCCATTGTGTTTACAACCCAAGCAATCAACGCAGTGAAAAAAACCAGGAAAACCAAGTGACTTATCCAAGGTGTCAGGTAAATTGGAAATCCAAGAATAATGTCCAGGGTCTGTGCCCTAAATCAATTAGCTGCTCTCAAGTCCATCCTGTTTCACCAAAGGAAAACACAGTGCTGTTTCTTTTAATCAGTGGCCATGGTTTGTCTTCCTTTGGCTGCTCCTCATACTTTTTCAAATTGTGTATTTTTCCCACATGGCAGCAAACTGAGAGATTGCTCTTACTTCTGAGCAGTCCTTAAAATCACACCCAACTCACCACATAATTTGCTACATAAATTTTCTTTACAGGTGTTCAGGAACCACAGCCTGGGGGTAAGTTTCCATTGTTTCTCCTGGATCTATTAAAACAATCTCATACTATTTCAGTTTGCTATTTTAATTTTTAGGGTTTCATTATGTTTCCTTTTCAGATTTGGAGATGAATGTTCTTTCTTTGCTTGATCACAAAAGCCCAAGTTTATATGGAATGTAGAAATCTGCTCCAATTTGAGTGTCACCATCTTTGCAACCTGCTCAAATAACTCAAGGGAAAAGAAGGGAGAGCAAGAAAAGGTGAAGGAAAAATCATAGCTAATAATTTTAACTGTACCTCAGAAAAAAACTATACCTCAGAAAAAAACTCACATTGGAGCAGATTTCTACATTCCATATATACATCTTCATTGAGGTTGAAAGTCAAGAATGAAAACTAGATAATTTCTACCAAAATATTTCCATTGTTTTTCCTAGATCCTGAGTCACAAAAATACATTGTTTTTAAATTTATATCTTTAATTTTGAAATTCAGAGTCAAGTCTGTCCATTAGTATTGGGATTTATTTATGTACTTTAAGCAAAATTAGACACCTTCATGCAGAGTAGTCAGACCAGGCTCCTTTTACACACAGGGGAGAGCAAGAGCTGTTTTCAGAGAGCTGTTCATCTCCTCCTGGGGTCTAAAAGTCAGGAAAAGAGTCTGACATGGCAGGCATGTATTTTTTTGCATCAACTATTAAAGGAAGTTACTGCACCACTCAGTTCTGGATGCAGAGCTTCCAGAGCTCAGATGGCAGGTGAGCTAAATCTTGTTTTCTCTGACTTCTCTGTATTACAAGTATTGCACAAAAAGAGGGGATGGTTTCTCCTGAATGTGGAGAAGCCATATTTTTACAGATTATAGATAGTTCCAGATTTTTACATTTCTGGGTTTCAGAGTAGAAGGTTTATAAGTCTTCTGATATTGCCTTTTCAGGCTGTTTCCTTTAATTTTGGCTGTAGTATAAGGTTAAAATACATAAACTAACTAGACCATAAACTTCTACAAAAATCTCTGGAAGTTCTGGATCCATGGCTATACCTGGAGAAGCTGTGGCTGCTCCATCCCTGGACGTGTTTGGATGGCCTTGGAGCAACCTGATCTGCTGGAAGGTGTCCCTGCCCATGCCAGGGGGTTGGAACAAGATGATCTTTAAGTTCCCTGCAAAGCAAAAGCATGCTCTGGTTCTGATTGCCAGCATCATCACAAGATCTTTCCCCTGTAGAATAAATTTCACCTACAAAAATACATCTTCTGGTGGAGGGTGAGGGATTGCATTGATTCAAATTTTCAACATTAAAAATAGTACAAACAGGGAAGGTTTGGAAATACCTTTATTTTAGAAATTTAAGTAGCTTAAGGCCCATTGAAAAACTAAAGTTTAAGTGTTTTCTTTAAAAACAAACTGCTCTGTAGAGCATGGAATCTTAGAATCATTGAGGTTGGAAAAGACCTCTAAGACCATTGAGTCCAAGCATTCCTGAAAATGATGCCAACATCCAGAATGCTGATAACCCCAAGGAAATGTCCTCACTAAGTAGGGTCACTTACAAGAACTGAGGGACTGATATTGTAAGTAGCTTGCATGAAAACTGTCACTAGGACCTGCATATAAAGAGAGAAATCCTTCATCAGTTAAGAAATAGATTCGTTTCTTTTTTATCTCTTTTATCTCTTACTACTGCTCTGCTACTGCTTTTGGTCTATATAATCAGCTAATGAGATTTCCCCTTCTTCAGGCAATGAGGCAAGTTGTGCTGGAAGAAAAGTTGTGCCTGGATTCATTGCAATGCATTCATATACTATTAAGAAATATTTTACAGAGCAGTGCTTTTAAACAAATATTAAATTCACACAATTGTTAATCGGTGTGCCATCTGGAAACATTTGAAAGTTTAGACTCTTAATTGCCTGAATCTCATAAATGTTCAAAATTGTTGCATACTACAGGCTATATTGCATTTAGGACTTTTTTTTTACTGTATAAATACATGTAATTAAAACGTGAGATAGGGACACTTTCCAGCAGCTGTTGTGAGAGCTGTAACCATCTTCCCTATTAATCTTCAGGGATTTGAAATATGTGTTGCTGAGCACCAGGGTCAATGACATGCTGCTACATTTGAATCCCACCATTTGACAAAGCATTGCATTCTGTTTCTAAATTCTTTCATGCGACTGACAGCTACATCCATTTCTACCCCAGGCCACTCTTTAAATTCCTTTGTACTTGTAGAAGCAAGTTTGCTGGCTCAAGAATTTTGTCTTAACTCTGCCTCTAAGACTTGTCAATGGTAAATTAGGACAAGAAATTCTAATTTATGTTTCAAAGACACCTATGGTAGTAAGAGAAACTATTTTTATTTACAATTTTTTCCCTCAAAAGTGTCAAATCAAAGACTCTATAATTACTATATATTTTCAGGAGATGTCATCTTATATTGACTTCAGGGGGCAAGTGGTGGATAGGGTTAATCTGGGAAAAGTCAGTGAAATGCATAAAGATTGCTGTTCATGGCAAATGGTACTTGGAGAATTGACTATCTCAGTAAAAAAACGTAATTTTTTTTGAACAGGTTGTTCTTCTCCAAGACATTTGAGCACAGAGGTAGGAGATACTACAGAGGGAGGGCAACTTCTTCTTGTCCAAAGGCCAGTGGAAGAGTTTCTCTTGTCCTTTGCTCTGAATGGTTTTGACCAAGTCAGTGAAAAGGAATTCAGTATTGGAGCATCTGTTGGTTTTCAGCAGACAGTTCCACAGTCTGACATGAGCTTTAACAACATTGCTCTCTTGCTTTCTCATTAAATTCTTCAAGTGTTTTGGGTTTTTTTTCCTGTATTCCCTTGTTGTCCACCACAAATCACAGATATTCCTTTGACTTTCTTTATCCTTTCTTTATCAGCTCTCAAGTTGAGACCTTTTACAGCCAAAAAACCAGCTGGCAACATATGTGGTACAGACACCTTTGTCCTTTTTCCAGATACAAAAGAATATTTTATTAAAGTAGATGGGTTTTTTTCTGACATAATTTACAGATATGAAATAACTGTGATTATTACCCTAGGGAAGATGTGTAGTTAGGAAGAGAAAGTGACTCATGATGGCCCTTGTTGGTGCATTTGGGAGGGATTTTTGATGTGCTCCTGTGCAGGGCCAGGAGTTGTACTTCCATGATCTTTACAGATATTTTATAGAAATTCTCTGGATATAACTCAGGATATTCTATGAGTCTGTGATTCTGAGTTGGTAGCTGATGGGAAGGATTCCCTCTCCAAACATCAAGTAGAAAATTTTGGTCTGTAGAATTGCCAGAGGATACAAGAAATAATGACTGTATTTCCTTGCTCTTAATCCCATTTCTAAGAGGATATCCATTAGAGGAAAGGAAAAACATGTTTGGACACAAGAAATCCTACATGTTGAGGAGGCACAGAACTAGCAAAGCATTGCTATGGTATGAGAAAGGTATAATTTTCCCTCTTCCTTTTAGATAAGTATTAATATGAAATTAAATAATTATTCCTTTTCTTTTTTTGTTTTCCTTTACATCCCTGGTACAAGAAATAAGCCATAAACTGGACCAACTAAGATTTCTCTTGCTGTCTTCATTTTATTTCCAAAATGTCCTTTCCTATTATTTTTCAGTGGTAGGCCTGTGTGGGATCAGACACCTCCAGGAAAAAGCCCTTTGTCCAATGAGCACATGGAGAACTCAGTCAGATGGGGCAATAGTGGACTTGCAAAACCAACTGCTTGTCCTGCCCTTTCATCCTGACAACTCTGATAAGACAACTCCTCTTAATCCCTTTTCTGCCCCCCTGCAGGTGTGAGGGATGGAGCAATGACCTCTGTTTCAAGAAAAGAGAAAGCAAATGCTGCTTTTTCAGATTGTGATCCCACAGAACCACTGAAAACTGAGAGCTGCAGCATTTCTTCTTTTTTATCACAATCTTCTTTTTTTTTCCTTGAGCTTATCTGCTCTTGAAGGAACACATAATATCTTGAGGAGAGATTTTTAGACATAGAATGGCACCTGTAGCAGTTCTTATACAGACATTATTGGAAACATGCAGAAGAGGAAAAACTAGAGCTTTAAATCTGTATTTTTGTAGCACAGCTGACAGAGCATAATGCAAGTAGGGCTTCCATACCTTTGGGTTATGAAATGAGAGATACAGGACCTGAGTTATTAGTGCTAAAGAAAAAGAAAATGCTGGTTTAGCAGAAATGAAAAATCCCCACCAATTGACTCATGCAGTCTTTCTATGAGTACAAAACCAGATCCACAAATACAGGATAAAGAAGCAGATAATTTTAAATAGATGGTGGGGGGCAACTGTTCTTTAGACACAGTTATATCACTGTTATAATTCTGTAGAGCACTGACATTCAGAATTCCCAAGTCTTCTATTTCAAGTCATCAGCCTAAGATCAGATTTCTTTGTACTTAATATTATGGACCTGGTTTTGTCCTTTTGTTTTCTGAATTTGGAGAAATTCTTCTGTCCCAAATTCAAGGTCTGACTTACAGTCCAATGTAATTTCTTTCTGCTGCTCTAGCATTTGATGGAAAGGGTGATTTCATCTCTCTTATCTTGTTTTGGAGCAAAAAATTATCTCTTTTTACCAATCTCTTCTGCTGCTTTCTTATGTGAAACTGGGCAAATCATTCCACCTTTTTTTTCAGTATTCCTCTCTTTCAATCTTACAATTCTAATCTAAAGTATTAATTTCTTTGGTCTATTTCAACTCTTATCATTTCAGTTCTTTTACTTGTCTGTAAGACAAATGAAGACAAATAATTCTACTGAAATCAAAGAATCATACAAAATCCTGAGAGGAAAGGGGCCAACTAGAAAGTCCAACTCCTGTTCTGACAGAGGAAGACATAGAATAAATCAATGAGGCATGAGAAAAATGCCTCAAAAAAAAAATCAGTTATTTTTAATCAGTGGGACAAGTGAAGCCAGGCTAGGAATGGGTTCATGTTCTCAACTGGTTCTTCTCATGCCCAAGAAGGTGCAAGCTCCCATTCAGGCTTGTGAATGGTTGTAAAATTCAGAGATTCTCTGTATTCCAATGATTATCTGGTATCAATAATGACTCAGAGTACATCAAGTCTACTCTGCAGACAGGTCACACAATTTCACAAAACTCCAAGTCTGTAACATCCTTGCAATCTGTACCCCATCTGTCAGATTTTGGCTGAAATTGGCTGACAGATGTTTCACAATGCTGCTGCTGCTTCTCTCCAGTTCCACCACATTCCTGCCCCAACATACCTTTGACACACACTATGATATGCAGGAAAGGTAGCAAAGCAAGGCTGTTAAATTCCTCTTCATGCCTTTTAATAAATCCAAATCAACATCTAGAGCAACCTAGTCTAGTGGAAGGTGGCCCTGCCCATGGCAGTGTGGCTGGGAGATGATCTTTAAAGTCCCAAATCATGCTGTGATTCTGTGATTGTCTGATTGGATGAGCTTGATGTTGATTGGTCTGATATTCACTATTTATCCTCTTGTTTCTTACTGCTTCCTTTACCTTTCTTTTTTTTAAATAAAAGAAATATATTGACTGCCAACCCACTTCCCCTGAATCTTTCTCACACACAACCCACAGAATTTCTGGGTTAAAGCAATGTAAGAACAAGTTAAATCTTTCTTCTTTAACAACCAGGCTGAAGAAAGGGTTAAGGATATTTTCTGCACCTGGAAATTTTTTCAACAGTAGCAGAGATGAGCAGTCAGACAGCAGCCTTTGATCTTTCCATGCTGTGTCACAGCTTGTGCACAAAGGTATTTCATGTGTGGCTTGGGAGCATTTGCCATCGGACTGGGAAGGATGGGGAGTGCCATGATAAAGAGCACTAAGGAGAGACACTGAGGCCACGTTCTGAGGCCATGTTTCCTCACACAAAGCTGTCCATATCCCTTTCCTTCTCTAACACCATCACAGCTGGACAGTGACACAGCTGAAGGCAGTTCTTGAAAAGTCCATCCTGAAAGGTTTTCCCTGCCTCAAGTGCAGTTGGACATAGAGGTGGGATTATATTTCACAGTGTCACCAAGACAATGCCCTGTAGATCTGAATCTCATTCCTTTCACAGGAATCAAGGCCCAGATTTTTCCTGTATGACCTAAGGTGCCTGAAATGGTATAGAACTATTATCCAGCAGGGGAAGAAAGAGAGAGAGGTGTCTCAGGAGGCTCAGTCATCCTACCTGACATCTAAGCCATCCCATGAATACACTTCTCCCTTTCTTTGTATTGACTCCAGAAACATTCCCCGTGGCCACAGAGATCTTGAATGAGTGCTTCAAGTTGAGTGAGGTGAATACAGATCTGTGGGCTCAAACCATGGTGGGAAAACAACCAGCTCAATAACATCTTGCAAAGGAAGGTGTCACTTCAGAGCTCACCAAGCTGAATCTAAATGACTTTTGATTTTAGTATTCTTTACATAAAATTATATGATTTGACTGGAATCATAGTTTCAGAGCATTTGTTTTCCCTTGCCTGTAATGCCAGTGATCTGGTTTTCTTTTATGACAGATATGAAGTATAAATAATGGTGGTTGAGCACAGTTTATTAAGACACATTTTATACAAGACCTATTTTTGCTACATATGGTGAGAGACCACATGGTCACAACGTTTTTCTTCAAGGTGTTTTTCAGACTGCATTAGACAAACCAGGACAGGCAAACCTCTGGTAAAGCAAGGAATTACAGTGGAAATCAAATTCAATGTTGTATCTTCCCCACCATTTTATCTGTAGGAGTGGAATCATTAGGCAGTTAAGCTGAACAGGACTGCATGAAATCCTCTACTTTACTCCTTAATAGGAGACCAAGATGCAAGATTAGCTAAATCCAAACCCTTTTGAAAGCTACTTATTTAATCTGCATTCAAAACTCCCCAGCAATGGATATCCTACCTTCTCCTAGTTCTCAGAAAATACAATCTAGCACTTCACCTCGTATCACATTCCTTAGATGTTAGAAATATGCCATGTGAATATCTAAGGAAAAGTAAACAAAGAAATAGAAAAATAAAGGGTTATCAGGATTAATTTTTGTAATGGATTTCCTCCAATGTCCTTGCACTGGAAATGCATGGCATGATTGCTTTTTTATACTGGGTGGAGGGGACAGAAGAAGAAAAACTGGGCCAAGGACAGCTTTTTGCAACATAAAAATAGCCTAACTTTTAAATTTAATAGACTGGATTCTTCATAGATTAGAAGCAAGTGCAAAGGATCTCTGAAAAAAAGAAAAAAAACAACCCTGTGACTCTCCCCTTTCTTCCCCTGCAGGGCTGAGGGATAATTGATTGTAAAGACTTTGGCATGTTTAGGACTGTTTCAGGACTCAATTTTGCTTTCCAAGGGCTTGCACAGAGGAGGAAATCCATATACAAAAGGGAGAAGAGATTTTTATATGGGTAGATTATTTTTTAATAAGTAATAAATAGTAAGAAGTAGTACAGGAATTTGGAGACCTGGAATAAATCCATGAAGGCAGAGAAGAGGAAAGCTTTATAGGGCTGGGTAGAAAGAAGTGGTAAGAGGTACAGGAATGGTGATAATAACTTTTTTATTTATAATGTTTTGTCACCATCTAAACACCCCCCATATTTATACCCACAAGTATATGTAACCTCACATTTAACTATGCAGATTCACAGGAAATGATGGGTGGGCATAGATCTCAGCATGTGTGTATGTGTACAAACACATGAGTTTATATTAATATATATAGAAAATATATACTAACATACGTTATTATATTATTATAATATAATGTCCTCCCCAGCACAGGAAGGGCATGGACCTATAGGAGAAAGTCCAGAGGAAGACACAAATCTGATTTAGAGGGATAGAAAACCTCTGCTCTGAGGAAAGGCAGAAAGAATTGGGATTGCTCATCCTGGAGAAGACTTTGATGTGACACAATTGTGGCCTTCCAGTACCTGAAGGGAGCCTACAGAAAAGTTGGAGAGAGATTCTTCACAACGGCCTGGAGTGACTGGGCAAGGGGGTATGGCTGACACTGAAAGAAAGCAGGTTTAGATTGATTATTAAGAAAAATTCTTGTCTATCAGTGTGGGAAGCCTTGTCACAGGTTGCCCAGAGAAGCTGTGGCTGCTCCATCCCTGGTTGAAGGGATGGTTCAAAGCCAGGGTGGATGGGGCTCTGTGACAATGGAAAGTGTCCCTGCCCATGGGAGGGATGGAATAAGATGATCTTTCAGGTCCCTTCCAATCCATACTATTCTATGATTCTAATATTATGTTGTGGTTTTATTTCTTCCCTTTCCGGTTTTGCATAATTAATAAGCACTGAAATAATCAACATATATATTTGTAGGGCAGGATCTCAATGGAACACAGATCTAGAGTGTGGTTTAAGCAGCCCTCTGGTTGTTCTTGTGCCACAGGGTTAGAGGTTTTTGCAGCATTAATGAACTCAGTTTCCTTCATCTTATCTCTTGGCCTTGGTCTGATTGAAATCCATGAATAATTATTGCTCTCTCTAGATCTGGGTAGTTTGAGTCTTGTCAAAGAAGCAGGAGTAATTTCAACAACAATAATCCTTCCCATCAAGACCTTTTGCCAAAGAATAATGGATATAAACTGGTCAATATACCCAAATTCCTATAATACAAATCAGATACAATCAAAGGTGAAACAAGAGGTTCTCCCAGATTTTTTACAGCCACTCTTGTTTCCATTTTTGAGGGAATTATAGCAGGAATCCTGACAACCATTAATTTTTGCTTTCCCTTCAGACCCTTCATAGTTAATAAACACTTAGCGTTTTCAAAATTAATTGCAGCACAATTTTCTGCACTATTTAGAGAGCCTTGAAAAAAGGAATTGTCAAACAGACCCAATATGTCTCCAACTCGACAACCATATGACTTAGCCTTGTGTTTTAGCCATACGGATGAGGAAGGCAACTGTGATTACTCCTCGTGGAAAGGGGGGGAGCGAGACAAGATTGCTAATGTCAGCCTGGCTTGTCAAGTGTAACCAAGACTGTGGAATTGCTGAGCTGTGTACCCAAGAGTGTGTCAAGGCTGGATAACTTCCATGAAATAGGACAGGCCGTCACGTGGTGCTTTGAGCCAGCTGAAGAGTTTGTGTGCCTACAACAGATGTGCCGTGTTAAAGATAGTACCCAAAAATGGTCAGGTGCCAGCACGACGAGTTTGTGAGCAGATCCTCCCAGCAGGAGCCAATTTCAGTGAAACAAGCTGGCAAGGCAGCACGCTTGTCATGGATGCAAATGCCAGGTTTGGCATCTGCAGGTTTGTGGCGTGGGGGAGAGGGGGGTAAGATCCAAGTTTCCACCACCAACTGGTGCCAGGACGTCAAAGAAGAAATCTCTCAGATGTTTGGTCTGTGAAAAACATTGACTTGATTGCCTAAATTTCATTTAAATAAAAGCAAGAAGGAAAAACAACGACACCAAATCAAATCCCATGCAGTAGCTAGTTTACAACCAGGTGATCTCCTTTACACAGTTGTTAAAAAATTAACTTAGTGTCCTGGTTTCTCTAAAGCCAAATTCTTATCATGGCATCTGTTATATTTGTGCAAAACTATTCACAGTCCAGACAGTCCGGGAAAAAGAATTGTTATAATGTGAGGGCCCACAATGGGCAGTTCTTTGTAGCCTTTTCACTCTGTTAAAGATAACTGAAATTTGTTCCAATAAACACAGAAACCCATGGCTACCAAGCTTGTTTCTCACTAAGACTCTTCCATGGGAGTTTAAACAATGAATTCTGACAATTGTGACAGAGAATGATGGACAAATTTGTGTTGAGAACTTTCTGATTTACCAAATGCAGGTGTTGTGTGGGAACAGAAAGCAGAGTGACATGTGCTTCAGGACACAAGGAAACTGCTTAAGGAGGAATTTTCAGGATTGTCTCATCCCTTCAAGTATTCAAAATACCTGTGACAGTAAAATATACAATTTCTATTCTGTGCATTCTACAAATGTGACTGTCCAGTCTCTAGAAGTTCTCAATGCCAGGTTGGACTGGGCTTGGAACAGCCTGGTTTGGTAGAAGGTGTCTCTGCCCTTGGCAGGGAAATGGAATGAAATGAGCTTTAAGGTCCTTTCCAATCCAAATCATTCTGGAATTCTGTGATCCTATGACTGGAGAAAACTTGCACCCAGATAGAGCATCTGTCTCAAGGACTGCTGGAATGACTAATGGTTCCTATCACTAAAGAGATGTTCTCAGAGTCACCCCAGAGACAGAAGGTTTGCCGTTTCACTTAGACTTTCATGGATGGTGAGTACAAACAACTTGCAGAACAGGCTTGCTAATATTGCAAAAGCAATGCCAAACCAGCTGGGGTTTTTTCCATTTCCTGGAACCAGGAAATTCTGGTTTTCCTAATTTCAGGACAGTGACTGGTAGCTTAATTTCCAGGACAATATATCCATTTATTACAGTCAGTTTGCTTTCAAGGCAGCAGACAGTGATAGTTTTTTCTAGTATTTCAAATGGTAAAACAAGGTTCATTGGAGACTTTTCTCAGGAAACAAATTAACCACTATTGAGTTGGTAAGGAGTTGAGTCTCCTACACAAGGTATTCCAGATCTGTTTTGCTAGTTTTTATGCTTATCCTATAGTTTAAATCTATGTTGGAGAACAAGAATCACTTTTATGAAACTGCTGGTATAAAAATAGGTCACACAATAATTTGAAACTCAGATGAGAAAAAAGAGGGAAGGAGATTATCTGGTGTTATACTGACTGACTTTAACCACACAATTTTGAGTATAAACTGAGAAATTGGACAATATGCTGGCAGACATGGCACAGGAATTACAGCTGGTTTAGAAGAATTTTTGTCTGCAAAGGTGGTGAGACCCTGGCAGAGGTTTCTCAGAGAAACTGTGGCTGCCCCTGGATCCCTGGAAATGTTCGAGGACAGGTTGGATGGGGCTTGGAGCGACCTGGGATAGTGGGAGGTGTCCCTGCCCATGGGAGGGGGTGGAGTGAGATGAGCTTTAAGGTCTCGTCCAACCCAAACTATTCTATAATTCTTTGATTGATTCAGTGATTCTCTTGTAGCTTCATATTCACAAGGGGGGAAATAATGGGATGGTTTGTGAAATAGCCAAAACCCCAGGAGGTTAGAGCCCAATTCCCTGGAGGACAGAAGTTTCCTTTCCACCTGTCCTGCCAGACAAGCTCCAACCCCACACACTGCCCAGGTTTCCTTCCACACACAGTGTGAGTTTGGCTCCACACAGACCAAACCCATGGGGCAGAGGACAACCCTTCACAGCATGTTCTCAGCCTTGGCTGGGGCAAGAGAGAGCTGCTGGGCTCTTGCAGAAAGGAATATCCCTCTTCCTGCCTTTTAATTCCTTGCCTCTTCTTTGTCTGTGCCTGGGGGCTGGCTGATGACAGAAATGACAGCATTTCAGTGGCTGTGTCACCTGTCCTGGCAGCACTGAGAACAGAGCAGCTCTGTCTCTCTGCTGCTGCTAAATCCCCCTGAGCGTGTGACATAACCAGAGGAACTCCATCCTCTGCCTTGCCTTGATGCTGGGAGATTTTGTACCACCAAAGAGGTTCTGTATCCCTACCTGGGATAGTGGAAGGTGTCCCTGTCCATGGCGGGGGTGGAATGAGATAAGTTTTAAGGTTCCTTCCAACCCAAACCATTCTGTGATTTTATGATTTGAATTGTGGCTGCATCTGCCTTTAGCATAATTAAAATAGCATGACTGTATTGGCAAACTTTGTTAGAAGAGACATATCCTGTATTAATGAAAAATTTCTTTATCTAATAAAGATTGAACAATTCCATCTCCACAAGCTGTGTTATTTAAAGGATTTTTTTATTCTATTTTATTGTGACACTTTATCCACAAGTTTCTCTGCTACAACTGTTTCAGTTACTTTTTAGCCTATCATGTTAAATGGCATGGTTACAGTGGAAAAATTTCTTAAAGCAAAACCAAGTTGCCCAGGGAACTTGTAGAAAATCTCTCCTTAGAGATATTACAAAACTATCTACACATAGTTTTGGTGACTTGCTCTGAGTCGCTCTACTTGAGCATGAGGCTTAGACCAGATGATCTCCAGAGGGGCTTCCAGCCTGTGAGTCTGTGAAATTTCCATTGATTTAAGCTTTTTTTTTTTTGTAAGAATATTTCATGACACAGTTCTGATACCATTAAAAAAATAAAGGAATTTAAAAACATTGATGATTATGATGATGATGATGACAATAATAATAATAGCAGATAATGACAACTTCATCCTTTCATTACAAAACCAAAAAGCTTAAAAAACTTCTGTTTGTTGAAATTGGAATTGCTAAAAATTTCTGTAATAATAATAATAACAATCTATCAATTTAAAATAGATCAATCTTAAATTATCTACTTGCAGCTTAAACAAAATAAATGTCAGGACGTTTTTTCCCAATAGATTTCAATCAAATTTCCCTTAAAATTTCACAACTACATGCAAAATATCACACTGAAAAAAGTAGTAGATGAATTTGTAAATGCGATCTACCGCACTTTGAAATCTATTTTCCATTCCATTTCCTTCCTGCATTTGTTATCCTCAATTATGGCAGGCCCTGGAGAGACACAGTTGTGAACATGGTGCCAGGTGATATAAAGGAACAAGTTAGTTTCATGTGTTACTGAATTGCTGTTTATTTTATATGTATTCATTATGTCGTGTCAAAGTGTTGATTAAAAAGCCCATCCTTAATTTTAATAAGATTTTTCTAATAACCACATGATTCCTTTGTAATGAAATAATTTGTTTTCATGATCAAATTTTTAAGGCTTCTGATTTTGTGCAACATTTTCCAATTTCTTCTACTTTTTGTGTTTCTATTCAATATAGATTATTTACCAAATGAAAAGCAGCAACTCACAGTAAGTGATTCTTCTTTTTGGTTGAACTCCAAGGAAATTATGCTGGAAAAGAAAAAAAATATATGGTTTTATCACCTATGTACTTCAAGAAATGGAGATCTGGGAAAGGCAACGATTTTATGTCCACATACAACGAAACTTTTCTGATATAAAAGCTACAAAAAATTATTAATACCTGTCATGAGCA
Source organism: Camarhynchus parvulus (assembly GCF_901933205.1). Lineage (NCBI taxonomy): Eukaryota > Metazoa > Chordata > Aves > Passeriformes > Thraupidae > Camarhynchus > Camarhynchus parvulus. Next base: position 108,744,439 of record NC_044573.1, on the reverse strand, counting down.
CAAAACATTTCCCACATATGCACTTAAGAGCAATCCCTCTGAATATCTGTAGAAAATTATTGTTGGGAATATGTCCCACGATATTTCTGGAAAAACAAATTGTGAGGCTTTACAATAGCCTTGTGTGTTTACAGAGTTTTTTATGGTCTGCAAGGAAAAGAAACTGATTTATGCCTGCTCTGTTCTATCCCACATGCACATGCATAAGTGCCCATCCAGGCTTGAACACAAACATTAAAAGAGCATTAGAAAAGCCACTGAAGTGAAGCATTGCAAAGCTAAGACATGCAGGACTTTGCCACCTGTGCAGATACACCTTCTTCCTCTGTCATGCACATTGCCTCCTGGAAGCTTTAATTCCCTGACTGCCTATTCTTCTTCCAAAGATTCCATGCTTTAAGGACAGATGCTGCTCAGTAAACCAAACATTAATCAATATTTTATTTTACCTCAATTATTCAAAATGGAGTGCAAAGTCTGTTTTGCATTGAAAAATTGCATATAGGCAAATTAATATCTGATGTTTGTGTATGTGCTGAGTGTATACAGATATTGAATTTTTTCTGTTCACCTTTGGCTTCCCTGCAAAGAGAGAGATTTACACCTGAATGAAAGTTTGACAGACCAGGTCTTTGTGCCATTTCAGGTTCATTTTGATGCTCTAAGGAGGGCACGAGACTTCCTCATCCTGCCAGAGAAATATCAGCAATCCTGAAGGTAAATTGACTGTACATTTCAAACATTTTTTGAACCACTTTGCTGCATGTTATGAATAGCTGGCTAAATATCAACTCCCAGATTATGTCCTTGCTCTGAACAGCCAGAACACCTTATTCCAGTTACACCTATTCCTTAAGGAAAGCTCCAACATTAAACAACATCTTGGATTATCTTAGCCATTCAGCAAAATTTTGCTGAATACTAACTACATCAAGAAGTGAGGGAAAGCAGAGTCCAGAATCCATCATTCCCCCTTCCTGGCAAAGGCTCCCACCCAATAAACCACAATATGTGTCTCTTCAGGTCTGCTTTACTTGTGGCTCTGCGCGTGGTTACCCACGGCCTGTGTTACACAGAAAGGGGAGAGATTCCTTCTCTCCACCCTATATGGTTTAGATATATCTGGTCAAATCCTGCTGCAGGGCCATGGGAAGAGCAGATTTAAACTTTTCTCAGGCTGGAACTGCCCTGCTACTCCAATTCTGAGATTCCCAGAACAATGTTTTAACCACGGGACCATTATGTAAAAGATCAGCGTTGGCAGCACCGCTCCTGGCAGGTGTGAAAACACTGCTCTCCCTGTCTGAACCCAAAAGTTTGACTTGGAGACCTATGCCCAAAAGAAAGCTTCTTGCCTTGGATGCACCTTTCTCTGAATTCCCCAAAACCAAGGCACAGAGGGTTTTTCATGCCAGCCACTTCCCTCAGCTGGCTCAGATGTTTTACCACTAAGTGGGTACCTGCCTAAGGCCATTAACTTTTCCCAGGTTTTCTGAAGTCAAGCAGAATTAACTGTTGCTGCACAGGAAATGGAGGCACCTCAATCTGCAAGGTGACTTCTGGAGAGACTGGTTTAAGAATGCATGGATGATAAGAATGTCAGCTCCAAATCCATTTTAGGATCTGGGGGATGCAGCCCATTAAAGACATTTATAGCCAAAAGAAAGGTCTTCCTTGCATGGAACAAGTTTGGCAACAGACCCCTGACAAATATCGTTTTCTTTTTTATGAAGGAGGAGACCTAAATATGAACCCATGTTTCTTGAGAGCAACACAGATAAATTAAAAATTCAAGCAGGTTTATCCAGGTAGGCATCCAGAATCCGAATCAATCTACCCACCTCATTTTTATTGTGCATTGAAACTGGGAGGGACAGAGGAAGGGACATGGCTGTCATTGATCCATCCATGGGGAGGAAGTGATAGTCCTCTAAAAATCAAGAGAGAAGCAGTGGAGAATTTAATCTCTCTGTATATACAAAGAGGCACTCCCAACCACACTCCACATAATTTACCAGCACAGCTTTTTTACCAGAGGTGATCCTTTACACAAAATATAATTGAGTTGTGAATACTTTAGTTTGGCTGCAAAGAGCTTTGGATCCTAAAAGCCTACAGGCATTGACTGAAGAAGTTCCTGGAAGAGAAATTCATGGACAGCTATTAAAAACAAAGTAACAAACCTGGTTCAACCCAAATCCAGAACTCACTGGAGGCTGGAGGAACATTTTGTGCTCCCTGTATGCACCCAATTGCTGTGTTGTCCTAGAGATATTCACCCCCAGTGACCAGAGGTGACCAGCTGGAGTTCGGTAAATGAACTTGCATTTCCAACTAGGAAATATATATGGATTCGATGATTTTTAAGAAATTAAAATGCATTAAAATGTGTCATCCTTGCCTTCAATCATGTTGTTATACCAACAAATACAGCAAAGAGAATCTTGAGATTCTACCAGTGACTGAAACTTATCCATTGCTCAGACAAAGGTTTCACAAAGGTAGAATAATTCTTTTGAGTTCCTTACATTCAACTCCAGAAGTAGGAAATTAGCAGAAGTTTGTGTAAAATCTTTCCTTGGTTTGCTGTTCCAAAATGCAGAAATACACCTCATCTGCTGTCAAGGCAAGAGTATCTTTCACAATCATGTGTTTTAAATAATTTAGTTTATTATTTCAGTGTCCTTGAAATGTTTTGAAAAGAAAACAAACAAAAGCTGCTGCAAATTATCTTAGAATCACAGAATGGTTTGGATTGGAAGGGACCTAAAAGTTATTTTTTCCAACACCCCTCTGCCATGGGCTGGGACACTTTCCTCTATCCCAGGTTGCTCCAAGCCCTGTTGAACCTGGCCTTGGATACTTCCAGGGATGAGGAAGCAACCTCTGCTAGGGTTTCACCACCATTTCCTCCTTCAGTATTTTGATATTTTGAGAAACAGATATATTTAAAAAAATCAATATTTGCTGTATTATAATGAGATTATTTTTTCTTACCAGTTATCCCACTTAACAGCTATCTAAAGACTGGGCTTTCTCCTATGACCACAGTGTTGTGTGGTGGTGAAGAAATATTATAAAGATAATTGTGAACCAAAAAAACCTGTTCTCATTCATTTTTAAGAGAAAAGTGAAAGATAATAGTCAGAGCGAGTTCAAAGACTTCAATTTTATACCCTGAGCCTTCATTGCCAGAGAAGAAGCGGCCAGGGCTTCATCTGAAATGGCTGATGCTGCCAGCCACTACAGCCAGTCAAAGTAACCTGATTCAAAGACAGGGCTAAGCAAGAGATATCACTCACAAAGGGTTTTTCCTGTCAAAAAAGTTAAGAAAGAGGAAGAAAGGATTGTGTCATAAAGATGTCCAATACTTCCTTTTCTGCAGTCAGTGGAAAAGCTCTCACTTGTAGCCTTGATCTGAAGAACAACACAGTATGACAAGACTGCTTGATAGAGTCATATCAGAGGTCCTGAATACACCTAAATTTATACAGAATAACAATAGTACACAATTCTAAAAAAAGAGAAAATACCAAAGAGTTGTAAAGATCTTGTTTGACTTCAAGGGAATTTATCATGAAGTAGCAAGTGCTTTACTTTAGGTTTCTGGCTTAAATCTGTCCCAGAATACGGAATCATAGAATGGCTGGGGGTGGAAGGGACCTTAAAGCTCATCTCATTCCGACCTGGAATGGGCAGGGACATTTTCCAGAGACCAGGTTGTTCCAAGTCCTGTCTAACCTGGCCTTGAGGATACTTCCAGGGATGGGTATAAAGCTGAACAGTTTTCACCAGATGTATATTTGCTGTCCTAGGCTACACAAAATGACATGCTAGACTCAATTCCAAGCAGATAAAAGGCACATCACTCAGCTGGTGCAGACTGGCACTCCTGGTGACAGTGCTCATAGAGTGCACAGGGAAGATGGATGAATCTTTTGTGTGTGGACTTTTCCAGTCTCTGGACAGTCTCTCCAGGTCAGGACTGGAGGCAATTTCACACATTTCATTTTTTTTCTGCCCTCTTCTGCTCATGTGTCACACACAATCCCAGCTCTGCCTACCAAGAAAACAGAGGACTCTTTCTCCCTAAATAGGCACACCAAAGCAATGGGGAAGTCATTGGAAGAAATTAAAAAACAGTAAAGAATAGGATTGTATCACAAGAAGGGTCTGTATTTTCCTTTTGTGCAGTCAGTGGAAAAGTTCCTACATCTCCAGTTAAACCAAAAGACAAAGTACTGAACTGCAGTAGCTGGAATCCAACATAAGAGCCAGAGGCATGTGAAACTCAGCTATTTCCAACTGCACAAACCTGTGCAAACATAGCTTTCATTTTTCTTCCTCCTAAAATTCCCTAGTAGTTATCAGCTTCTAATTTCCTCCTAAAAATTCCCAGTAAAATTTAAAGAAACAAAGCACCACTTGACTGTGTGCTGTAAGAAGAGCTTTTCCATAGTTGTAATGTAAAATTTCACTGCTCATTTCTGCTCAAGGGTCTGGAAACCTTTGCAATTACCTGTTTTGATGTCCAGTAATTTACAGTAGGAGCTCATTAATTTATCTCTTTTTTTTGCTATTAGAATGGCCAGTGACTTGTATTGTATTTAGCCCAAGGCATTCCTCACTGTCCCAAAGAAATCCTTGCTGTTATCCAGAAACTGGCTTATAACACTCTAAGAGGCAGTTTGGATGCATTCTCTCTTTTTTAGACAGTAAAAAGATTTAGCTATGGATGGCTGGATCATGGAAAGTGGCATCAGAGCCAGGGAAAATATCCTGGCCCTGTTTCACCTGCAAGCACAGGAAAACTGAGGAACCACCCCTCAGTTCTTCCCTTCTCTATGTCCATAGAATGAAGCTCAATAAGTAATTTTAGAATACATATCAAACTGGAAGATAATTGGACCAAAATTACATACCTGAGATTGCAGAGGGAGTCTAGGAAGGAGCCATTGGAGCTCTAGTTCAATACCTCAACACAAGATTATCTCCCTTTCCAAAACTTTATTTATGTCTAAGGAGCACTGGACTGGTCTTGAGTATTCATGTTTTTGGAAACTAAGGTTGTAGATAAGACCTCAGAGAAATCCCATGTGATCATGTCGAGTTCCGCTTGCCATCAATCCTTTCCTTCAGTGAACCACAGAGGAAGAGGGAAAACTGCTGATTAAAGCTCTTCCAAAGGCCAGTAACTGAGCTGACTGCACCAGCTCCACCACATAAGGGAATTCCAGCACCATAATGAGTGTTCTCCCAATGAAGGGAACACCTATGGTGATAGTTTTGTGAAGGTGGTATGGATTTGCCTGGGCTGGTTTTGTAGTATCTCAAAATAAAGTATTCAATGGCATTTGGGTACATTAAATTTTGCAATCAGATGACTCATCTCTTGTTAGTTCATCGTTAAGACTGAAGGTAAAATCACTGTTATTTTAACCCCATTAAACTTTTTTCCCCTCCTTTTGTTTTTGGTTTGTGTGTTTGTTTATTTGTTTGTGTGATGACAGTTCACACATTGTCCATTATCCATTTTATGTCATTTTCCTTTGAGTCCCATGGGGATAAATTAGCTGTACTCCTCCCACCAGGTGGTTACTCTGCAAAGTGGAATGAAAGTCTGTGCTGAGCATCTCTGCACATGTTGAGATTAAATATGGATTCATAGATTTCTGTTTTCTGTCCTCCATGAACTTTTCTATCTCCTCTCTAGAACTGTGAAACAGCTACATGGGTCAGATCCAACACGAGGTGGAGAGAACACGTAGGAAAAGCACATTCAGCTATTCCAGGAGCAAAATCCAGGGCTTCAGGACCACCTGGGAAGCCAGTGTTTCCATAACTATCTTCCAGATCTTACGGTTGTTTTGGATTGCTTGGGATTTGGGTTGTTTGGGATAGTTTTGGGTTGCTTGGGGTGGTTGGGAGGAACTCCTCCCCATTTTCATTCCCTCTGGCTATTTTCCAGGTTTACAGTCAGGTTCCTGCACTATGCCAACAGGCTGGGTGTAATCCCTCAGCTGCCTTGTGCAACTGCAATTCTTCTCGAAGAACCAGGAAAACACAGCTGAGTCCTCAGGAACTGGCAGTGAATGAAAGTCAAGCTGAGCCTGTTTTGCTCAAAAGATTTTCAGAACATGCAGCGTCCATAAATGTGCTCTTGCTGTCCCACATGTCAGAGATTCCGGAGGCTACACTGCACCTACCCTGGGCAAAATAACATGGAAATCATCATGACTTCAGCTAATCAACCTGGATTCAGCCCAAGGTTCCTATAAAATTTGATTTTTTTCTGATGTGATGCTGTAATCCAATATCAAAACCAGAGTGGTCTTGGCTTTGTTGCTCTTTTAATCTCAATTCAGCCAGTTTGCTGAATACACCTACCAGAACTGAAAGCATTATTTAAGTAGTGGGAAAATATTCAAGGTGCTTGGATGCCTAAATTTCCCCAAAATTTCTAGCTCTGCTCAAAACAAAACTTTGGAAAAAATCCAAATTTACTAATGTTTTTAAACATATAAGGATAATTTTTCTAGGGATCTACTTATTAAGAGTTAATTTCTGTTGACTCTATTCTACAGACAGTATATGTAATACATATTGTAAATATAATATTTAATGATATTGCATTCTTATTGATTTTAAAAAGTGAGAGGAGATAGCTGGACAGTATGTCAGGTACATTTGCAGTCCAAATTAAAAGAAGATTTTTTTTTAATAGTTAGGTCATGTATTTAGATGCTAAATTAAGATCCTTTGCAAAATAATCTTTGATCTAGTGAAAACAGGAAATTTCTGCTTAACATCCTTTTTCCACTGAAGCAGGAACAGGTTGGAAAGGATCTCTACAAGCCCTCTGGGTTTAGTGGGTTAAGCTCTTTTTACATGAGGTTAGCCCAGGTGTGAGCGCTGGGTTGGGGTGAGGGCACTTTGCAGGATGAGTACAGTGGAAATGTTACAACCGTCAACATTTGCTTGATTAGAAACATTTATTAATACCTTACCACCTTCCAGTGCCTAAACAGGTTACAAGAGGGCTGGAGGGAGACTTTGGATGAGGGCCTGGAGTGACAGAACAAGAGGGAATGGCTTTAAACTGGAAAAGAACAAACTTAGTTAGATATTAGAAATAACTTCTTCACTCAGAAAATGGTGAAGCACAGGTTGCCCAGTTCCTCCTTCCCCATCACTGGAAGAGTTCAAGGCCAGGCTGGCCTGGGCTGCGAGCAACCTGGTCTGTTGGAAGGTGTCTCTGCCCATGGAAGGGGTTGGAACAAGATTTTTGAGGTCCCTTCCAACCCAAACAATTCTGGTTTTCTGCGATTCTTTGCACTAATACAGTTTATCTACTGAAACCTGCTCTGATCTGTAACCCATCAGTCAGCAGAAAAGCCCCCAATAAATGATGAGGAACCCATCTTCAGAGCCCTTTACAGACACAGTTGTACATTATTGCTCTGTTCTACAGTTGTGGAAACTGACCTGTGGCCAAAGCAAATTGAAGATCATGGACTTGTCATCAGCTATCAGAACCAAAAAATCTTTGAGTTCTGACTCTATGTCATAATCAAAAGTATCATTGCCTTTATTCACTAAATGATCCATCAATCGATTAAAATCAAGAATATATTTTTAAACAGAAATATAAGAATAAGAAGGGAAAAAGATTTTGATTCTAGCAAATGCTATCTGCATGTGTGGAATCAAAATATCTTCAAATAGCATAGGAAATGCACCCATTCCTGTCACCTAGCTAAGCAACCCACTAGGGACAGCAAAGCCCCTGTAGCTGAAGCCCAGAGCTTGTGGGCACGATATGTCTCCTGTGGGCTGTTGCAGTGAGCCCTGTCAAATCCAAAATCTTCCCTCCCTGACTCTCTCCCAGTTGCATTTCCTTCCTCCACCAATTGCTGGACAAAAGAAAAAAAAGACAATTTCTGTACAGCTGTATCAGAGATGCCAATCTAATTATTTTTTCCTCTTTTTTTATCTTTCTTTTTTTGGACATGTATCTCTGGAGGAGGGAGGGGGAGGACAGGGAGTTGTAAAGGCGGGGGCGGCCGAAGAGGGAGAGGAGGGGGGAAGATGAGAAAATATTTCCTTTGGCGATTCTGTTTCGCTTTTGAAAAGGGACTACTTCCCTCACTCCTTATCCCTCCTGACAAGTACAAGCACTTTGGGCCCTAACTGGATGTGAACATTGTCAAAAGAAATTTGGGCTAAAGGGAGGCATCTGCAGTTCTGTTCCGATTGCGCTCGGTGCTGGAGCCACTTTTGTGAATGTGGCAGGGTGGCTGGTGGGCAGACACCAGTACAGATGGGAACTTCACATACTGTATGCATCATGACCAACTATAAAAACAGTCACAACGCATCACTTCTTACCCAGCCAGTCTCCCTGGAACCTTCACTTCCAATTTCCATCTCACTGACATTCACAGCTTACAGTGAGCTTTTATGTTTAAGCATCAGTACAGTATTAATGCAGGAGAAAAGGGGTGGCTAGGCTACTGCAGCAAGGAATTAAACCTCTGATCTCGGCCAGACGTTGGAAGGGAGGAGCGATTCAAGGGGAATTGTGTAACCAGACTCCAAGGAAAAGGTGGGGGGAAAGCAGGGGATGAGAGTCAGGAATATTTTTTGACTCTGTGAACACGCAGCAAGTGAGGGGTGCTCTGAAAAAGAAACATAGCAAGCAGGCACTCTCCCAAATTGTAATTTAATGCTTGGAATAATCCTATTGTGTCAGCTACTCACCGCCAAAGAACTGAGGATAAATATAACTTTAAAAAAAAAATTAAGGGGATGGCAATTTGAACAGCTTAATGTTTCTTCAAAGGCTAAGTGATGGAAAGCAGTGCTGAAGTAAATTGACAACTCGGAATTAACTGGGTGCTGGCACAGCTCAGGTAAAGGTTTGACGGTAACATGAGCCTTCCAAAGTGTTTCCAAACTGAAGTATTATGAAAAGGTAAATTATGTTTTGTATTCATGACTGAAAGCATTTTATTTTAAAGCGCTGCCGATGCTGTCAAGGTGGAGATTCGAGCTTTATGTACAGTGCCTCTAGCCCTGTGATGTGAGTGAGGCAACATGACAGCTTGTAATAAGTAATTTTTATACAGTTGCATTTATCACTCAAGTAGGCTTGGCAATATTAAACACAGACCTTAAAATGCTGCAGAAGAGGAAGGACAGGGGCTGGAGGCCATGTGTTCCTTCTGTGTGTGTGTGTGTGTGTGTGTGTGTGTGTGTGTGTGTGTGCTCTTGCATGTGTGTGTGTGTATTTGCAACTTCTTTCTTTTTTTTTCTTTCTCCAGGCCTATTCCTGTTAATGTGGCACTTTTTAAGATATGCACCGAAATGCTTCCAAATTGTTAATACGTCACTAAAAGGTTACAAATGAAATGACCCTGTTTAGCCCAAAGGATGTTATTTTAGGCTTTAATGAATTAGACATCGCAACCATTTTCAGGCAAAAATCAATTGCCTCAATTAACAAATTCGCACGAGTCCAAATATTTACAAAACAAAGGCCCAGAAACCACATTCTTTGTTTCTCTTTCTCACTCCCTACCCTGTTTCCTCATTAACATCTTCATTTCCATGAAAGTGTGAAGTATCAGCTCTTTCTCTGGGCTTGTGAAGGCCAAAGTGTTGACAATTTTCTTGTTCTTTAGAGCCTTCTCTGTTCTGTTTTAACAGGTTTTCTTCCTTTGTCATGAATATTTCAGGACAAGCTTAAAAGAAGTGGAGGATACCCCTTCCTTCTCATGGAAATAAAAATATAGTCAAATATGTAATTTGTGGAGGAAAATTTTACAAAAAGAGGAGGCAATTTATTTTATGAGCTTGGAATGAGAAGGGAATTTTCTTCTGTTCATAGGATTTATGGGAAGTGCTGCTTGAGTCTGAACCAAGGGGAACCAAGAATCTCTGAGCCAAATGGCAGCTCTTACACCTGCCGCAGCGGAGCCCTGGGGTATGGTTTGGTTTGCAAGGAGTTACAAATTTCAGTGGATTCCAGTGAATTCAGCCATTTAATGCTGAAATAACGTCAGATTGAAAGCAACAAAAAAAAAAAAAAAAAAAAAAAAGGACCTGTCTCTATTATTATTCATATGACCCAGATGAGAAAATTATGCATTTGCAGTGGGAGGTGTGTCTAACACGGGCACAGTGGCTGCCTGGGGACATCAGCTGGATGGGGAGAGGAGGGCTTGCAGCTCAGAGGATCTGGGTGTCTTCTCTATCAGAGAGAGGAAAGAAGAAGCTGATTGTTTTGTGTATTCCACGCTTATTCCAAGAAAAGGGAGAATGACAAATACCCAGAGGTGGCATTTGCCCCATTCCTCGAAGTGTTTAAGGCCAAGTTGGACAGAGCTTGGAGCAGCCTGGGGTAGTTGAAGGTGTCCCTCCTCCTGGCAGGGTGTTGAAACTGGGTGATCTTTTAGGTCCCTTCCGACCCAAACCATTCTGTGTTTCCATGATTTACCTTTGCAGCAGTGCTGATTCATGAGTACCAACTGAATATTAACAGAACACAGAAACAGTAAATAAATGTCAGAAGCGAACATATGTTAGAGATTTTGAAAATGAGTCCATTAATCCACAAAAGAAACTAGATCTGCCATATAAGTCTCCACAACCAGTTTGATTATGAGTTTGAAGGTTTATTTTGTATTTTTTGGCTATATTAATTAGAAGATTAAAATGAAGACTGTTTTTCCCTCAGGAAAGTATAGTTAATATAGGTCTGTTGTGAAGTTTTGCTGCTTTTTCTTTTCCTCTGACAATTGCTACCCAAAAAAAAAAAAACCCTGCTTTTGACTAAAACAAATACTTTCATTTTCTGCTTCATATTATGAACATGGGATTAAGCACTAAAGCTCAGCTGTGGCTAGATGTTAAGAAAATATTTTAGCAAAACCTGAAAAGGTTGTAGTCTTCAGTACTTCATATTTTTAAAAATAAATTAACATCAGCCAGAAATTACTCAGGTATGTTTCATTTCTCTTGGAAGAGTAACAGACTAAGCAACTTCATCTAAGTGACTCAGTCCATGGACTGAGATTGGCTTTCAGGGGAGGAGGCTTTCAAAATCTCTAGACATTTTTGGAAAATGAAGCTATTTGTGATATAATTTTGACAAAACTTGAAGAGACCTTGAGGTTGAAGCTTATTTTATTGATCCTAAGATATCTGCAATACACACAGTCACACCTAATGTAGTCATTGGGATCCCTTCATAGAAAACAGAGAAAAACACAATTTTAAGATACAAATGTCTGACCTACTGAAATATTTACCTTTGGCCAGGTACATCTCATCCTGGTCATGTAACAGATGCCATTAATGCAGTCACGCAGATGATACAATCATAGAATGGTTGTGTTGGAAAGGAGCTGAAAGACCATCTCATTCCAACCCCCTGCCATGGGCAGGGACACTTTCCCCTATCCCAGGGTGCTCCAAGCCCCATCCAGCCTGGCCTTTGACACTTCCAGGGATGGGGCAGTCACAGCTTCTTTGGGCAACCTGTGCCAGGGCCTCACCACCCTCACAGGGAAGAAGTTCTTCCTATTATCCCATCTAAAACCTACTCTGTGTCAGTTTGAAGCCATTCCCCCTCATCCTATCACCCCAGGTCCTTGTAAAATGTCTTTCCCCAAATTTCTTGTTGACTCCCTTCAGTACTGGAAGGCTGCAATTAGGCCTTCTCTTTTACAGACTGAACAATCCCAATTGTCCCATCCCCTCTCCAAAACAGAGCTGCTTCACCCCCTGATCATCCCAGTGGCCTCCTCTGGACTTGCTCCAACAGCTCCATGTCCTTCCTGTGCTGGGGTTCCCAGAGCTGGAGACAGGACTCCAGGCATGGTCTAGCTCAGAATAAGTTGACAAAGAGCAGGAATGGAGTTTAACGTGGTCATAAATGTTGGGAGGTTAGAATACAGGAGATGCAAGTGGAGAATGTACTTTTGTGATGAAGCTTTTATACCTATGCCACCCTTGGATACTTCCTGGAGAGGTGGTTGGTACTGCTGTGGCTCTGACATCTGTGTGGCAGCTTCTCCTGGCTCATGTCTCTTACAGCCTGACAATTAGGAGCTAGACAGCAACAAAATGATAAATTTGATCTTGCACATTAGAATCAAATCTGATCAAATTGTTATCTCAGACCCTCTGAGCCCCAAGCTGGGTGCCAAGAAGGGCTGTTGGGGTTTGTCTCAAGCAATGAATATCTCATGTGGGTTGTTGGATCATGTGGATTTATTGCACAACCTATGAACAAACTGTGATTGTTCTTGGTCTAACCCTGTTGGCTGTACATCAGCATTTACACCACAAACACAAGATATACCCTTTTGCTTTGATTCCATGCACTGGATCCACAATTTGAGCTCCATTCCTATTGATTGTGTGTAGTCATGTTGTATCTTCTTGTTCAACCAATATATCCAATGATGTGAATATTACTTAAATACTCTATGTAGTTTGTATTCCAGGTGAATTCATGCATCTATCCTTTTAGAAAAGCTTGCACACCTGGAGGTTAACATATGTCTAACCAGAAAATTCATTTCTTTTAGTTAAGAAGACCCTGTCATTGTAATAAATGAATTATGAAAAATGTGTGTTGGTAATCATGTGTACAAAAACCTGCAAGAGATTCTCAGCCATGGAGGATGGGAGCAGTGTTCAGCTGTCCATACCATAGATCTCTGCAGTGAAAATATCTCCAAATCAGCTAGCATGAAGAATTTTCTATTTTTAAGAAAAGATGTCACATTTAGGGCAGTTTACTTGATAAGAATTTAAGGATTATCTGTACTGAACCCAGATACCATCTCTTTTCTCCTTTAATTTCCTAGGGGACTAAAGAGGTCTGTAGCTCTGCAGTACAGACCTCTGCACCATGAATCCAACCCATCCTATTTCAGAGCTCTGTTAAATTGCACAAAGATGTCGTTTATGCAGATCTAATCAGGGTAAAAGAAATCACAGGGTTAAAATTGCTTTCCTGAAAGTACACAACAGGAGGAGGACCTGAAGATCACAAGGTTTGGTTTGACCTGTAGTCCTTTTGCTGAAACCACATGGCAGTACATCTATTTCTAGTAGTGCCTCTGTGTAAAAGGAACCTATAACTTCTCCAGAAAGAGAAACTTGGTATATTTCACATGTGACATGGAACAATCTATGCTTAATATAGGAAAACTTAATTGTGCTTGATTTCAAAATGGGTTGAATACTCCCGCCAACAAGATTCCTCTTCACCTCTCCAAAAAGATTTTTCTAGGGTATTTTCGGGCATTGAATAAGAAATGTCCAAGGCAGGGGGGCAGAATGTGATGAGTTTAAAGGTCTTTAAGGTTTTAAAGTCCCTTTCAACTCAAACCATTCCACAATTCTATGAAATTAACTCATGGTGAAAAACTAACAGGTATTTTGTTACTGCAGAGGTGCATGAACAATGAGCAAGAATAAAATAAAATCTTTTATACATTAAAACAAAAAAAAAAACTCAGGAAATGGCCTGTGTAAGGCACGTGTGGAACTCATACATTCATGTGTGAGTAGTTTTACTGAGAGAACAAAGGATGTTCCTGGACATTCCCATTACATTACAAAGCTGGTGTTCCAAGAATAATATGCCTGAGAATAAAACAATAATTATAAAGCCACAAATGAAATCAAAGCAGTGCTGCCGAGAGCCTTAAGCACCACAGGTTTACAAGGCATGTAAATATAGCAGCTTGGATGAAGATGTAAACCCTTACACTGCACCCTTTAAAATCTCACACTTCAGAAGCCAGTGGAAATACATTGGACTGAAAATGTGGGCAGAAAATCACTGGATCTCTGCTAAGAAATGCTGTTCATTTTCTTTTAAAGCTGTGTGAATACATGCAAGCTCAAATTAAGGAGAGCAGATAACCAACTGCACGCTAGAGATGAGCAGGCTGCTTAAAGCGACCGCATAATCGGTGAAGCTTTAAAAAAGGAAGAAAACAGCTTGAGGCCTTTTATCCCTTTTCCTCTAGAATGTGACATCATTGTATATGACACAACACCTTGGAAGGAACCATATGGGGAAATGCAGACATGTTGCTAACTAAATGTGAGCTCCTTCATGATGAAAAAGTCTTGTTGCTGGCCAAAGCCTGGATGGTCTCAGAAAAAGCACAGTTTATAGAGTGGAACTGACAGTTCTACTTCAAGGACATTTTTCATGTCTAATGCCCTTTCTGTGCAGGGTTTAGAAAGGCATACTAGGAATATAACACTGGGTTTTGTCCAGATTTAATCAAAAATAGTTGATTCAACTCAGCACCTTAAAATACGTGAGATGTACTTATGTGGGTTTGTGCTTGACTGTTTACACTAATGAATTTTAGATCTCTAAACTCATTATTTGTTATTAGCCATTCCACTGATTTAAGGAATATATATACCCTACTCCTACCTTGTAATGTCTCTTTAAGCTAATCTTTTTGTGTGTTTTTTTCATTAATTCTTAATTTCTCTAAATCATAAAATCACAGTATGGTTTGAGTTGGAAGAGACATTAAAGCTCATCTTATTCCACAACCTGCCATGGGCAGGGACACCTTCCACTATCCCAGGTTGCTCCAAGTCCTGTCCAACCTCACCTTGGACAATTCCAGAGACGGGGCAGCCACAGCTTCTCTGGGCAACCTGCCAGTGCCTGTTGACCTTACTGCAGTTTTGGATTAGAGTTTACATCTAAAAGCTTAATTTTTTAAATTTTTCATTACAATCACTGTCTGCAGTAGCAGTAACAGCACTAGCCATAGTAGTAGCAGCAATAGTAATAATCATAGTAACAATGAATTTAACTGAATATAATATAAACTGACAATAATTCTTTTCCAAGGCTACTCAGATTATTTAATGATTATTTCTGAGGATATGAATAAAACCTCTCAGCTTTAACACTGAGCTTTCACCACGAATATCCACATTCACTGCACAGTAACTGGTTCCAAAGTTGTTTTTCGTGACTCCAGCAGAACAGGTGATCCAGACACCTTTAGATTGAGAATGGTAATAGATGAGAAAAGGATAAAATTGAGATGAGGAAGCTGCCTGAACAAGTATTTTTTTGGGTGCATTAAAAATTACAAGAACTGTCGTTTAAAGTTAAAAGAATTTCCCATGAAAGAAAATATTTGCATTTCTGTGAGCCCATCCAACTAATGGGATTGGAATCAAGAATTTCTCAGAGCTCCTCTATGAGATATTGCACCTCATCTTTAGCCCCTAAATTGAAAAATACAATGGACCCCAATTCAGAAAACTTTCACATTCATCTTGGCTGAAATACCACAGAAACTCATGTATATAATTGGAACTACTTAGATAAAATTAGGCATTTTGTTTTTTCTCTTCATTAGAGACTGAAATCTCTACTTAATTTTAATGATCCATCTCATGAAAATGACTCATGAAAGCACTGCTTGATTTTTATTGAAGTCTGTGATTAAATTCCATAGAAATTGGTAAAGTTTAAGCTTGCCTTTAGGATTTACAATGAGATTAGTTGCATTCTTGGTTAGCTACCTTGTCCTGAATGATTTTTGGTAGGTTTTGATGTTTTGAGATTGAGATGGAAGACATTGTTCTTTCATTTCATAATTTGATCATGAGCCAAAACACTCAAAAAAGGGGGAAAAATAAAAAAATAAAATAAAAAAAAAAGAAATCAACTGAGGACTTGCAACCAGAAACAAAAAAAAAAAAAAAAAAAAAAAAAAAAAAAAAAGAAATCAACTGAGGACTTGCAACCAACATTTATTTAGGCTTTTACACACAAAACTACTTATACTTTCACTCTCCCATGTATTCCTGATGTATTCAGACTAACACAGCTCCAGCAACTGCAGGCCAACTCCATCTCTGGGGTAAATGCATGGCCTGGAGGGATATAATTGATTCATAATGGCTACAGCTGAATTATAGTGAGTGCTGGAGTGTTATTTATGTTATATCTGAAAGTTCATTGAAATTATTTAGATCCAGATCCCTCAAAGGATAGAAGTACAACACAGGTTAGATTTATGTGGCCAAATCCAGGTGAGTGATCCACAAGCTCTGCCTCAAAGCAAAGGTCCCTCCACTTGCACCAGCAATTTTCTGTGAGTGTTCAAAGGCCTTGTCTGGAGCCAGCACAGGGAATTTACTCTAAAAAACCATTTCCCATTAACTGGGATTAACTGGGATTAACTGGGATTTCCCACTAACTGGGATTAACATTTTAATTTAGTTGAGATTTACAAACTGGGTAATAGCAGATCTATATCCCAGATTTTTTGGACAAGATATTTGCAAACCACTTAGAGCCCTTCACCTTGGAATGGAAAGCCTGGCCTGATCAAAACTAATTCCTTATATTCCCTGGAAGTGTGGCTTCATCCATGAACACTCCTGGGCTCTCAATCTGTGTGCTAAGGGCACAGGAAGGACCTGGAAGTTGGGAAGAAAGGTGGAGAAAGAATTGTAAGAAATCAGGGGCTTTCCATCCCATTTTTCTCAAGCTATTTTGGAGAAGGAGATGCAAAATCTCTGGGGCCAGGGAAAAAAAACCATTATATGTATCATGATTCAGGAGTTAACCCACATGGAAAAAAATCTCATCTTCCATTGAAGTACATACAATATAATCTAGGAGAAAACAATGACTAAATGAACTAAAAACCATTATGAAATACAGTGAAAAACAGATTTTAGAGTTAGAAAACTTTCTTTCAGTTAAAAGTGTTGCTAAAGAAAATTATCTTGAAAATCATAATGTTTTCCTTCATAAAATTGAGAAGCAGAATTTTAAAATTTTTATTTATATTGTATTTCATTTTATTCTTCCTTCATTTTCTTATGTATTGTCTTCCTAATTTGCATTTATATATTTTATATTATATGTTTTTCTTCTAAATTTATATCACAATTAAAAGCTTGTAACTTGAAATTGGAAATGAAGTTTTAGAAGCAATCGACTCTCATTCTTCCTTCCCTGTCGTGTCTCCTATGGACAAATGGGATGATCCACTGTGATATCTTTCAACCTAACCCATTCTCTGAAAAATCCCTAAAAGTATTATTTTATGATTGTAATGTGAAGACTTTCTGAATTGTTAAAATATTAAATTTTCCACTGGAATGTCCACATGCAAGATAATTTCTGAAACATTCATTTATCCACCATTAGGACCATCATTGCCATTAGGAGGTGAAGCTAGATGTGCAATCAGAAACTGGGATTGCACTGGGCTTAATGTTTGCCAGTCATTATCTGGGAGAGCTCAGAAATTAAAAGAGAAAAGTGTTAGAATGAAAATTAGGGTACAGAGCAGGTGAATCACTCAGCCTGATATTGCTTCATTCTGAATGTGCCAGGCGCAGTACATTTGAAAATCATATAGCAGCAAATATTCACCCTGTATCTTCAGAGAAGGCGTCTGTGGAGAGGGAGACTCTCCAAAATGAAAGCTGAAACTGGGATTCCTGCCTCTGTGCTGTGGCATTTATTAAAATAGTCTGAATTTCATAGGAGCAAAATCTGAAGAGATCCTGTCCTCAGACCAACAGCAGTAACCTCTTGCTCTGTGAATTATAATACCTGACACCTTTTCTAAACAGATATTGCACTTAAATATATGATTATCTGCCTTTTTTGAGTTTATTGAGGGGAAGCTGTTCCAAGTTTCATTTCTAGTTAGAAATCTGATAAAGAATCCCAGCATATCTGTATTACTATGGTTAAGAATTAAGCCTATATTTTTCACATTTAAGTCCAAAAAAGGCTGTTGAAAGACTGTTTTTAGGAGGAAAAAAGAACTCATTTAGGGGCAGACATAAGAACTTGAAGGCCCAGAGGGTGTATTTTCAAATGGTTAAATGAAAACCTCTGCTGAAGGGAGATGTGACAAGGTGAAGGAAAGGGACAGGGATTGTGGGGACTTAGGAGCTTAAATCTGCTTTAGCTTGGGAGTTTCTGTTTTGTGCTCTGCTGGATAATGCAGATTCACTTTAGCACATTTCCAGGTGTGTGAAATACATCTGGAACACGTGGTAGCCACGCACTGTCATTGTCCACACTCTGTTTAGAAGTGTGGAGGACAAGGCCAACATAAAAGATGTTTGATTTATAGAAGTGTGATTGTGCCTTTGTTAATACACCTCCCTTGATACAAGGGTTGCTATGAGCCTGTTCTTTGGGCAAGGGGATGAGAAGTTTACTCTGCATTTCCAGAGAATCCAGTTACTGTGAGCCACATGCATAGCAAATAATTATTTTAATGTAATATAAATATTATATTGAAACATAATATACATCAATATTATATATAAAATGTTGTTTCAAAACATACATTAGACTCTTAATTCATTTAAC
This sequence comes from Camarhynchus parvulus, assembly GCF_901933205.1. Classification (NCBI taxonomy): domain Eukaryota; kingdom Metazoa; phylum Chordata; class Aves; order Passeriformes; family Thraupidae; genus Camarhynchus; species Camarhynchus parvulus. The sequence continues at coordinate 108,726,021 of NC_044573.1, read as the reverse complement.
TGGAAAATGTTTACTGCAAGCCATGAATTTTGAAAAATTCTCATAACCTGAGCTTCTAACTTTGACTTTCCCCCGTCTTCCATGAAAACAGCTGCCAAGCAAAACAATAGGATGTGTTACATCCCATCCTCTTGTCTTTGAGAGGGTTAATGCCACTTTCTTTCTCCTTCCTTGCTTTTACCCTCTGCTGGCTAAAAAGAACACCCAAGTTCAATGAGTGACAAATCATTACAGAGCGTACAGTGTAATTAAAAAGCACAGCCATTGATCAGCTATGAGCTAAACCTGAGACAAAAAAGTGAGAGACCCAGAATAGCTGGCAAAACTTCTCATTGAATCTGTCTGAAATGGAAGATGTTCTCCCTGGAGGCATGGAGCGTGGCCCATTGTGCATTTCCATTAGAGATACACACTGACTCTGAGCATGCCATTGATGTTGGCCTATTTATGAAAGGCTGTTGAAAGAGGTTTCAGAGTTAATTGAAAAGAGCTGTTTCTGAAGTAAGGTAACTTCAAACAACACAGCTCTGAAATGTGTTTTAATGGACTGGAAATCAGTGAATTTTCCATAGTGTGCATGAAATAAAAATGGATGGCATCAACTGAAAGCTGTGTTGCCATTTGGTGGGATTTCTTTCATTACTATTATTGTTGTTGCTGTTATTGCTATCAGTATCACTCACTGTCACTCTCACTATTAACACCTTTTTTAACTAGTATTGCTCAATTGCCAGTAATAAAACAGCTTTGGTCTTGATTGATTAGGGCATCATTTTCTAGGATCTGCCAAAACACTCATTACAAGTCCTCCCCACGTTTGTAACACAGGATGCCTGAAGAAACTGCCAGGCTTGAGCCACAGAAAACAGAAGGAAAAACACTTTCAGTTGTCAGGTAGAAGTTCCAAAGCCCTCCTTTACCAAGGTATGCTGTGTTTAAAATGTGTTTATTCTTAATGATATTTCCATTTTAAAATTAAAGCATATGCCTAAATTCAGACATGCATTTACTCAGGCATTTGTTTAGACTCTGCCTTGAGCTGAGGTCTTGCACATAAGTTTGTATTTAAGTTCATGCTTAAATAAAACCCTTTACAGCAAAACATGCACCTGAATTTCATAAAGAGTAGCTAAGTATATGTTTAAATCTCAGTTTGCGATTAAATACTTTTCTCAGCTGAAAACGACATACTTTTAAATTTTTTTTTTAATCTTGGCAATGTGTAATAAAAATAGGGAAGACTGAGCTAAATTTATGCCTTCCCTTGGGTTTTATTTGCCAGGAATTTAGAGTGAGCAAGAGGGAAAGCAATTCCTTGCCCTTGGATGAAGTGAGTTTGGACAACTCAATGGTATTCAGGCAGAAAGGAACAAGACATATTTTGAAAACCTTCCTCAGACTGATTGATAGCCAGTACCTTGAAAAAACTCAGAAACTCCTGTGAATTGCAGGGGAAAGATGAGAGCAAAGTAACTCAGTATAACACAAGTAATAATCAAACAACTTCTGACACTGAGCTTGAATGATAATGAGTATTTTACACCTCCATTCTACTCTTAATCCTCAAAGTAATTCACAAGTTCTGTTGAAAACCACCCATGTTCCATTAAAAGAGATGACCTCACAGACATTAATTAACTTAATCTCACAAAACTCATTTAAAGTACGGAAGAGCTGTTGTCCTCATTTTTAAATAAGGAGTGAAACACCAGGATAGTAATGACTTCATACAAAACCTACCAAAATCAGCAGAAATATTTAAATCACAGTCTTGCACAGTGCTACCTTCACTCATTATTTTAAGTTTTAAGGCTGCTGGGTAAAGAAAAAGAAAAGTAAAAACCCTGAAACACCCTCAGGGTACAAAAAAGAACAGTACAAGGAAAAACCAGAAGAATAACTTCAGTTTTAAATAACTAGAAATCTCATTTTTTAGGGCTGTCATGACACTTTGGCATCTGCAGTGATTTTTGAAAATTTGTGGCTGATAATCATGGATTAACATGTGCTCAACTTATCTTTGAAGCTGCTGTGGGTACTTACATACATAGATTAAGAATGTGCTACTTGTTCTGCAGAACAGGCCATCAAAAAAAAGGACAGGGATGAAGGCTGAGATTGGAATCTGAGTTTGAGGACAATGTAACTCCTTACTTCAGTAGATAAACAGTCTGGATTTTCTGAGGCATTAAATATTGAGTAGAGAGATTTATTTTTTCTGTCACTCCAATGTCTATACCTGGAGTATAAAGATTCTCTCTGGGATAGAGAATTAGGCACTGAAACTGGGAGGAATAACAGCCAACATGGTTATCTACTGCAGAGGAAAGTGGAGATACTGGAAGAAAAATGGAAAACCAGAAGGGAAATCATGAATTTCAGTGTCCAAGTAATATATTTTAAAATTAGGATTAAATCTTGCCAGGAAAACAGGATTCAGAGCCTGAGAATTGAGGCAGATTTGAGCTGAGAGCAGATTTGATTTGTCAGAAGTATTCATTTGAGAAAAGGGACATTTGGGTCATACGGATGTGGATCTTGAACTTACATTTCCCATCTTCAGGAGAAGTGTTCTAACCACTAAAAAAAAGTGGGATTGTTTACTGGTGTTCCAGTCAAAGCCAAATTTTGAGTATACAAAATTTCACAGCTGTGAGTCTAGAGGATGAGGAACAAAAGAGCTCAAGCATCTGGAAGAGAACATATCCTTATTCTACTTATTTCTTCTGGAATATTTTGGGTTGGATTAATCTGGCTAAACATATACTCTTAGTTTTATTGTCACCTAGAAATGAGATTTTCACCTCTATTGACTATAGAGGGAGATGAGGATGACAACTGCAGTTGTACAGAATTTCAGTGTAGGCTCTCAAGGTTCAATTCAGCTGCCAAAATATGGGTACTCGCTGTCATTCCAGATGATAAATGAGGATTCTCCATGCTCTGATGATGCTGAATATATGATATTCAACTTTCACAGAGTTCTGGAGAAGAAATTGTGATTAAGTTCATCTGAAAAGTAACTCTTTACCTTAAAAACTTTCTGTCATAGCTGTAATTTTTCCAGGAAGACTTTGTTTGCATGGAATTTTGATTTCAACATTCTGTTTCTTTTTGGATTCTCTAATGTTGTTGAGATATAATGCCTGTGCTATAAGAAAGAAGAAGAAAAGAAAAATTAAATGGTGACCTTGGAATTATATGTTAATATTCGCTGTATAAACTCAGCAGTAACTTTTGCAAGCAGGTCAACTGATTTCTTTTGGAACTAATTAACTATAAGCAGCCCAGACACAATCCAGAGAAACATACAAGACTCATCCTCTTTGGATAAGACCTGTCACGCATTTAGTAAATAAGAGAATGACAGAATGTAGTTTTGGGATCATAGAATTATAGAATGGTTTGGGTTGGAGGTGACCTTAGAGGACATCCAATTCCAAGTGCCTGCCATGGGCAGGGACACCCTCCACTATCCCAGATTGCTCCAAGCTCTGACCAGCCTGGCCCTGAACATTCCCAGGGATCCAGGGGCAGCCACAACTTCTCTGGGCAATCTGGGATGTCACCCTCCAACCTCCTAAGGAACAGTTCATGGCAATGACAATCGCAAGGTTGGAAACCTGGATGTCCAGCTTTATAAAGTTCTCATTAAGGTACTGCAGCATAGCTCAGGAGGTAGATGGCTGCAATCTGAGATGAACTGTGCTTTCTCAGAGTTTAATTTCAGGTAAAAATTCAGACTGAATGTCACCTAGTCATTTAATTGAATCAGAAATTAATTCCCTAGGGTCAGCTGAGATCGAAACATAAACCTGACTATAATCAGCATAACAATGTTAGCTAAAATTATGCCTCTGAATGTTACCACCTAATGGCAGTGCAGGGCAAAGTTTCCCTAAAGAGGTATTAGAAAAATCTGCTGCCTTGTCTATAGCCTTTGATATTGGGCCAGCTGTTGTTTGCATATTTCAAAGTGAACTCTAAGACCATCTGATTTTCATACAAGTACCTGTCTATAACCTTCAGATTTCATTATCCTTCTTGAGCAAACAAAAAAAAAATTGACAAAAAAGGATTTTAAAAATATAAATGGATGGAGCTTTGAGGAACCTGGTCTAGTGGAAGGCGTCCCTGCTCATGGCAGAGGGGTTGGAACCAGATTGCCTTTAAGGTCCCTTCCAACCCAACCCAAACCCTGCCATGATTCTATGATTCTGTAAAGACAGAATCAAGCTTTCACTGCTGTCCCATGTTTTTTGGAAATGTATGACGTTAGGTTTGTCTTCAAAAATAGTTTATTAAAAGACAGCACAGAGACGTTGTGCTATAACATTTTTATAAATATCATCAGGTTTTTCCACCTTCCCTTGGAACTTCTTCCATGGCCCAACACAGAGCACAAGCAAGCAGACTGCTGATCTCTCAAAGCAGACTTTGAACTGGTCAAACAAAGCAATTTTTAATGGATAGTTAATAACAGACAGTTGAAAAACTCTCAAAAAACACCAGTATTTCAAAAATGACACTTCATTGAGTTCAGATTTAAAACATCTCAGATTTTAATTTTTTTTTTTTTAAATCCACAACATATATCTGAAGAAACTCTATTTCCATTCCCCTTTGCCTGTTCTGGGAATTTTGGGACTGGAAGAGCTGACAGATAAATCTTTTGGATCTACCATATCTTGTGAGTATTGAACTTTTGACCAGACCTATTAAACAGTACATGTGTCCCAACCCACTCAGAAACTCAACCACTCTGTGAAGTTCTCTACCACCCATAGAGTGGTACCCACTGGAGATTTATTGCAGTGGAACTCCTGCTGAACTGACCAACTTGATTCAGCTGCCTAAACTTTGGTGCTTATAGTTTAAGATACCACAGAGCACCCACAGCTTCCACACTGCTGTCATGGCAAAGTGGGGAAGACAGGCTTTTTAATCCATTTGGGAGACAGTGGTGTACCTTAAAGCATCTTAGATAGCATTTGAACCTACATTTAGGAAACATTGCAGAGAAATTGAATATTTGATGAAGGGTCTTAATCTGCAAGTGAAATTCCACCTTTCTTTCCTTTTTTTTTTTTTGTAAAAATATAAAGGAATATATTGCTACACAGTATCTACCTTCATGTACCTTCAGTACATGAGGGAGCCTACAAAAAACATGGAGAGAGACTTTCAACAAGGGCATGGAGTGACAGGGAAAGGAGGAATGGCTTCAAACTGACAGAGAGAAAATTTAGGTTGGATATTAGGAAGAAATTCTTCCCTGTGAGGGTGGGGAGGCCCTGGCACAGGGTGCCCAGAGAAGCTGTGGTTGCCCCTGGATCCCTGGAATTGTCCAAGGCCAGGTTGGATGGCGCTTAGAGCAACCTGGGATAGTGGAAAGTGTCCCTGGCTATGGCAGGCAGGTTTGAACTGGATGACCTTTAATGTTCCATTCCAACCCAGGCCATTCTGTGATTCTGTGATGTGTAACGCACCTTAATATTTTGCTAAATAATTCTGATCAGATATTTGAGCTGGCTGCACTCATGGAGTCAGGCAAATTCTCATCAGTAGTCAAATTGCTTGATTTTATTTTTCCCACAGCATTTAGGAAAAAAAATAATTTGACATTTAATTTCAAGCATCTTGGGAAAGGTAACTACAGAGTTTTGTCTCGATCATGGTTAAATTGCAGACTTTGAGGTACAGGTTTTAAAGTCTGTACTAGCAGTTAGCAACCAGCAACAGTTCTTGGATGAAATTGCTTTTACAGCTCACACTGACTCATTACAAACAGAGTAACTATAAATAAATAAATTCATGAAAATATTTATCATTGTTATATTCTTACTTATAAATAAAGTGTAAATATATCTAAGAATTCTATCTTTTAAACATCCTAATAACTGAATATAGCAATTAATAGCAAACAGGGTTAATGCAAGAAAGCTGGTTTTTCTTTCATCTTTATTTAAAGATCTTAAAATTTGCCTTAAGTAAGATTTATGATATGTACATGTAAAAACGTGTACTTAGCATCTGTAGATGTTATGTTTGGGCATAAACTCATTTTTTTAGCATCATATCTTTTTCCATCTGTTTTCTGAAGAAAGAAAAGACCATATGCAAAGCACAAATTTCTGTTGGTGAAACTACAGCTAAAGCCTTATTTGCACATTGCTCAGTCAAATATTTCTTTAGCTTTTCTCTGTTGAAAGATCCATTTCCAAAAGGCTCAGGGATGTTCCATGCAGAGAGCTGTGCTCCTCAAAGGAACACCTGAGTCTGGCTCAAAATGGGTATTACAGAGTCCTCCTTCCTTTGAGATCTGAGGCTGTCAGGAGACTCATATGTGACCTTTCTTCACCAGACATTTCTAATTCTCACAGTATTTTAGATGTTTCACTTGAGGTAAACCCTCCTCTGTTATCTTTTCCTACTGGCAATGAAGATGGCCATGGTGATTCAGGGCTCTGAGCAACCTGGACTTGTGGAAGGTGTTCCTGCCTGTGGCAGCAGGATTGGAACACATTGAGATTTAAGGTCCTTTCCCATCCCAAACTATTCCTTGATTCTGTGAATCTGAGTTTTGAAAAAAATTATTGTCCACTTAGAAACCAGGAATGCTGTAAACTGAGAAATGAAGTAGGGAAGGGAACAGATGTAAATAAATACTACAGATTAAACCATGTCAATCAAAACAAAAGCTCTTCTGTTATTGCAGAAAAGTTGCTGTTAGCTGTCACAGAGTTCAGGGGAGAAAATGAAATACTTTGAAGAATCTTAACACCAAAGAAGGGCAAAATATATATAAATCAGCTTCATAAATAATGCTTGCTTTTCTATTGTGTATAAGCCTTTATGTTTCAATTCACTGGTGCACATTCTGTTATACAAATAGAAATACTAATGAGAGTGTTTGCCTCTGACTAACTGCAATTTTCCTTCAGCTGTTGAATTTCTGTGAAATTATCCATTTCTTTATCCTCTAGCCCAAAGTATTAATCAAAATTCCTTTCAGAACCACTGCCAAGTTTATCAGTGCTCCTATTTCAGAGCAGTAGGTTCACAATAAATTACTCCCCTTTTCCATCCATCAAGCTTGCTCATTTTGAAGTCAGGGTGGGAAAGTTTGCTGAATTAAATAAGAGCAATATGTTAAATGTGGCTTTCCTCCCTACAAGCTGAATCTCAGAAACACATCCTAACTACTGCTTTCTTTAATCTTTAAGTAAAAGATTCAAACAAGGCAGGAGTTCAGACACAGCTAACTACAGATGTCCTTCCCTTCCCTTCCCTTCCCTTCCTTCCCTTCCCTTCCCTTCCCTTCCCTTCCCTTCCCTTCCCTTCCCTTCCCTTCCCTTCCCTTCCCTTCCCTTCCCTTCCCTTCCCTTCCCTTCCCTTCCCTTCCCTTCCCTTCCCTTCCCTTCCCTTCCCTTCCCTTCCCTTCCCTTCCCTCTTTAAAATTGATAACTGTCTTGATGGAGAGTTTCTATATATAACCAGTGAGAAAAGAGCAATTAAGGGAGAGACAGAAGGTTCTCATCTAATGTAAATTGGCCTAATTCCACTTATCTTACCAGAAATCACTTTTCCTCTTCACGTAGTTTAAGCTAAATCTGGACCTAATGCAAAATAATTGTATTTAAGATGCTTGAGAGCTCAGGTACTTACAGTTCAGGGACAGAATAGTTATGAGGAATGAAATGAGTAATTTATATTTTACAAATGAAAAATAGCATTTATATTTTCATCTAAAGTAAAATCCAAATATAGAGTTAGTTTTGAGAAAAGGTTTATATCCCCACAAAACTACCTGGACAGTGTATTCTGACTCATTTTCACCTAAACACTTCTGAGACATCCAGATGAGACAATGTAAATGAGACAACTTAGTGTAATGAAATATAATGAAATGAGAAAACTTAAAATCCAATTATGCAGGGTACTTGAGTTCCCATTGGACTTCTTGGTTCAAATGCTCTCCTTGAGATGGTCAAACAATCATGTGAAGTCTTTTACCTGCATGACAAATGAAAATTCAAATGAGACTAAGTTGGTTTAGTAAGTCAAGGCTGGTTATACATAGACACAACATGTTCAAACAAGGATGTCTTAGGTTGGAAATGGGGGTATTCTATTCCTGTTTTTTAGAAGTGGGGCAGTTATCTTCTGTTAATTGGGCAGTTTTTCTTTATCTCTTCCACAACCAATCCTCCCTCAGGGGCCAGTGAGTGTCACTGCAGGGCTGATAAAATTCCATCATCCCATTGGGTGGCTCCACCCAGGGGGAGGAGCCAAGCATTCCTACCTGGATATAATCTGACATTTGGAACACCCCAGGCAGCCTTTTCCACTGGATTCCCAGAGGAGCAGCTTTCTTCTCCACAGGATTCCCAGAGGAAGACCAGGCCCATCTACATCACCACTGGACCTTCATTGGAAAACTCCACCCTCCTACAGGATCCCTGCTCCAACAGAACCACAGCTGGCACTGCAGGAGGACTACAGCCACCATTTAATGGGACTGCTGCCACCACCCTCACCCACAGTGTGTCAGGTTGTATGTGACTATGTCATTGGTTTGGTTTCTTTTAGTATTATTGCATTTGTACTTTTAGTTTTCCTAGTAAAGAGCTGTTATTCCTATTCTCATATCTTTGCCTGAGAGCCTTTTAATTTCAAAATTATAATAATTCGGAGTGGGGGGGTTTACATTTTCTGTTTCAGGGGAGGCTCCTGCCTTCCTTAGCAAACACTTGTTTTTTCAAACCAAGACAAAGGATTATATTCTGACTATGACAGGAGGGAATCACCATGCAATTTATGGCTTTGCCACAGGCCACTGACAAGACCTTTAAAGGTCAACTCTCCACCTGGGTAGCTCCCTGTGGGGTGTCCCAAACCCAAACTGAAACCCCAAATGTCAGTCCCGAGAGGTGCTGAGCCTAAAAGCATTTTATTCTGCATTAGAAACATAAGTGCAGGAAATCCCAAATCTCTGATTCACCCACCTAATTCCAGCACCTTATAGGAGTTGAGAAATAGAAAGAATTATCAGGTGTAGCAGACCCACATCATGTCCCTTTCATGAACATGTCAAGTCCTGTTACAGAAACAGATTTTTTTGCTCATACTTTTCCTCACAGAAGTTCCACACAGGATTGGATAGGATATATTGGGAACAAGTCCTTGACTCAGAGTGTGGTGAGGAGGTGGCTCAGGTTGCTCAGAGCAGCTGTGACTGCCCCATCCCCAGCTGCAGAATAGTGTCGTTTGTAAGGGACCTTCAAGACCATCTCTTCCAACTCCCTGCCATGGGCAGGGACGCCTTCCAGTATCGCAAGTTGCTCCAAGCCCCATCCAAGCTGACCTTGAACACTTCCATCCATTTGTTACTCTCTTGGTTGCAAAGGTAGAGCTCTCAGGCTCTTGCCATATCCACAAACAGCCATTCTTTTGTCTTTGAATATAACAGAGAAGGAGTTGGCTCTTGACAAAAAACATATGAAAAGTGAATTTTACAAAGCTAAAACAGAGTTGAGTGCTCTGAATGCCTACATACAGCCTGTCCTGCTGCCTCTGAAACACCACAGCCTATTTCAGGAATGTGCTTCTTTGTTCTAAAAGAACTTGACAATCTTGAAGGACATTTTTAAGAAGGAAAGGACCTTCATTACAAGTTAAAATGCTAGTAGGCAGGAGATGTGTTTTCTGGAGGAGGTAACTGGCACCTATTTTATACCTCCTGACAATTTGACCTTAAATTGAAAAGGACTTGAGATCATATTTAGGAAAAGCTATTGTAAAAAAAATGAAAAGTCAGAATTACATCTTGCTCAGAATAATAACAGCATCTAGCTCCTGTGGAATATTCTTTGGCATTTCATCTTGAGTGCTTTTATTGAGATAGCAAGTGCCTTCCCTCCGCTTCACAAAAGTAGAACTTAATTAAACACGAGAAAAGAGGAGATAAAAAAAGACGAGATACACAAGAATATTTAATAAATAAGTAGCACATCCATAATGGAATATGTTGACCTTGGATGGTTCCTGAGTAGCCTGGTCTAGTGGAAGGTGTCCCTGCTTATGGCAGGAGGTTGGAATGAGATGAGCATTAAGGTCCCTTCCAACCCAAACCTATTTGGATTCTATGATTCCATCCACAGGATGGAGGGAGAAAATTTGATAGAAGAGCTGGTGGGTCAAGGTGAAAACAGGAAGAACTCTCAGCAATCATCTCCACAGTTGGAACAGGCTCAGTTTGATAAAGATTAATTTAATTTACTGCCAATGCATTACAGACTAGAACCAAAAAAACCTGAAAACGCCTTCCCTCCTACTCCTTCCTTATACTCAGACTTAACTTCATGGCATCCTATATAGAGCCTGAAAAGATAAATCGGAAGAATCAGGAAATGACAGATTGTTTGAGGTTGAAAAAGGCCTTAAAGATCATCTAATTCCACCTTTGCCTTAGGCAGGGACACCTTCCACTATCCCAGGTTGCTCCAAGTCCCATCCAGCCTGGCTTTGGACACTTCCAGGGATCCAGGGGCAGCCACAGCTTCTCTGGATAACCTGTGCCAGGGCCTCCCCACCCTCACAGGGAAGAATTCCTCCCTAACATGTAATTTAAATCTCATATTTTGAAATGGTTACCCCTTGTTCTGTCACTATTTACTTTTGTGAAAAGTCACACTCCCTCTCTTTCATAAGCTCTCCATCCTTACTGAATGGCCAAAATGTGGTGTCCCCAAAACCTTCTCTTTTCCAGGATGAACAGTCCCAGTTTGGATCCTTGTGACAACCACACAACTTGCTCAATGGCAAGATTTCCATTTGGCTTCTGTTCCACAATGGCATTTTCTCACCTCTCTCCCCAGCCTCCATCTAACTCACAAAACGACCTGTTCCAGTTCAAACTCATTTAGTTCAACTCAGAATAAAATCATTCAAGTTGCTAATTCACCTCTGAACTTTTCAGAGCTGGATGTTAAAGCCCAGTAGCTGCCTATCACACACCATTCTTACAGATTTCTCTCAGTGCAATCAATTTTCACCTCTGCTGTGCTGGTTGTTGCTGCAATAGTCACTTTTTGTCATTTTCTATAAAGTGCAAATGCTACAGGCCCTTCAGACACTGTCTGCTCTACACACACGGTAAACCCACCTTTAAAAATGTTTCTCATAAATCTTTTCTGTCACCTCTGCTTTGCTAACATTAAATTGAAAAGAGGGGGAAGGGGAAGGAAAAGATCCTCTAAAATAGTATTCTGGGTTTTGCTTTATAACAATTTATTTTTTTTATTATTTTCCTTTATTTTATTTTTATCCATAAGCTCTTTTTTTTTACATTGAAAAGCCAAGTTATTATTTCCTGGAGGTTTACACTCAAAACCTCAAATTGTCAGTTCATTTAATGTCACTTTACTTTATGCTTGATACCAGTTTTAAGGCTCAGCAAGAATTGACAATGCAATCCTTTCACAGCATCAGCTGACTGTGTTTTCTTTGACAGCAAGATTTCAAATCAAGGATTTAATAAACGAGTAGCTCTTCGAGTTAGCAATGAAATGTTCTTTCAATTCCACCACTTAAAGAACATCAAACAGACCTCAGCTATACAGCAGAGATTACAGCTAAACCAGAAATGCGGCTGATTTACATTCACAGGATCACCAGGGTTTGACTGTTAGAGAGGGAAAAGATGAAGGAACATAGTTTTATTTAAAGTCAATGTGCATGTGAGTGTGTAGATGTCTGTAAGCAGACTACACGTACAGAGGCACAGAAAAAAAGGGCAAGAGACTGGAGAGGATGCATTCAGTGGTTAAGTTACTCATTTGTGAGCATGTTCAGTAGGAGAAAGACAGCCTCGAGGAGCTCACACGCTGAGTGAGCTGGGGAAAGGTGTTACTCTCTCTCAGACTGGTGGCATTGACCCCAGAGCCTTCCCTGTTGGGGTTAGCACTGAATTCTGCTGAGCTGCAGCCCCTTACACCAGTTTCCATTCACTGACTGACCTATCTCCCCTCCCAGTTTCTCACTTCACACTTCTGAGTTTGGCCAAGTGTTCACACACCCAGAGGGGAGGAAATGTAAAAAACCTCCACCTGTGAAGCCTAAAGGGACCTTTAAAATACTCAATGAAAACCATCTTGTGTGTGTGCCTTTCTCTCCCCACAGGGACAGGTGGCTGCAGCTCCACTGAGAAAGGTGATGAGGCAGGAGGGAAGGGATGGAGAAGAGCAGTAACATTTTCTTGCTAATCCACAGCCACACTCTTGAGTTTCAGGTGTAAAGACATTGATAAGGTAACAGCCAAGGGATTCACTCCTCCCTCTGGGACAGTTGGATTCAGCTGCTGTTAAAGAGTATTCCATAAAACTGGGGTGGGTCTGAGGAAGAGCAGAGGAGCTGGGGCTGCCCCATCCCTGGAAGTGTTCAAAGCCAGGTTGGATGAGGCTCTGAGAAACCTGGTCTAGTGGAAGATGTCCCTGCCCATGGCCGGGGTTTGGAACAAAGTCATCTTGAAGATCCCTTCCCACCCAAACCATTGCATGAGTCCCAGAAATTGGATGTTTATAGGCCATGCTTATTTGTACACTCGTTTAGGGAATTGTGCTGTAGTCAGGGGTAGTTTTAAGTTCCTGATGTGACTTCACAGACTAAGTGTGTTGTCACTAAAAATTCATGGAAACCTGAGTATTTCTGAGGTCTGTTTCAGCTCTTTATTCCCTGAGCCCTTATTATTTCTTACAGAACTGGTGATGATGACTCTTGCACTGAATCAGATTTTTCATCTTTCTGCTCCCAGCCAGCAAGTCCAAACCAAGCAGAACCAAGTGTGGACTTCCCCCTGGGAGACATTTTCACTCCTCCACCATTGCCTCTCCATTTCTGCTCCATCTTACAACTTCTCCAAGTTGTGCTCACCTACATTTGCTCAGGAGGAATATGTTTCTTGAAAGCAAACACCTTAATTGATGTTACTTAACAGAACCTACAGGCCCATCCACATAACAATGCTCACCAAAATTAATCTGAATTAGCTTTTTTAAGTGGATTAATTAAACTACTTTAAACTCAAATGTGGACACCTTTGTTCGAAATTAAAGAGGCTTAATTCAATTTAACTGAATTAACTTTCAAAGTAAATTAAGCCAAATTGAATTATAGCCATTCCAGTTCACACAGGGATTTAAATTCGTATGTTGAAGGCTCCCATCATGTCAGTTGAGCAAATAGCTGTAAAGAGTTGCTGGCATCTCCCTGGTTTTTATTACCACCTCGTTACCAGGAGTTACTAATCCTACTAGATCTCCTAGACTAAAATCAGCAGAACAGAAGTTATAAGTGTAATTATCCACTGAATTTTAGCCAGCTACCTTTGAAACCTTTCTTCATTAGCAGCTAATTCACCAGACTGCAAATAAGCAATGGAGACAGCTGGACATGCACTCCACCAGCCCTGCAAGGGAGGTGATTACCTCTGATGGGGAGCAGGATGGAAAACCAGAGTGGTAATATCTTAGATCACCCCTAAATTTCCCAAAACTAATCCCCTGCCAGCTCCTGAACTTCTCAGAATAACTCTTCAGAGTTCTCAAGATGATTAAGTAATAAAAGGACATTACAGAAATATTTTCCCATTGTTTTTGGAAGTTCGCTTCTCTTTAGGGTTGCTTCTCTAGAATTAATGTCTTATGACTGTAATCAAATCAATGCTGATTATAACCAGGGAAAATATAAACAAAGAAAATTGATTAATTAACCAATTTTTCTTACATAGTCTATAATAAAAACTCTAGATTTTTTTTTTTACTTAATTATTAAGACATACACTTATTTTGCTTTTTCCCTGTCTTCAGAGAATTCTGTCCTGTCCTGGATAGTTTTTTCTCTGTGCACAATCATTTAAGAGAAGTTGTTTACAAATTCCAGGTCATCCCTCTCCATCTTCCCTGCAATAAGAGGGAAGGAATGTGAGCAGCCAGCATCACACCCGGCCAGAAAGCTGCACTGGATTGGAATGTACAGGTCTTGTAGCAGATGGGGAAAAGCCATTTAGATGTATTTTGTAGGAAAATCCTATTTAAAAATAATCACCCTTTCTAGTTTTATTTTCCTGGTTCAGATTTTTCCTAACCAAACAGTTGTTTGGTTACACTAAATTTTGAATAAGCCCTTTACTAAAAACCTGGTTTGGATAGATTGGAGGTTTATTTCATAGAATCATAGGGGTTACTCAAAGCCTCATCCAACCTGACCTTGAACACTTCCAGTGTTAGGACATCCATGCCTTTTTCTGGGCAATTTGTGCCAGTGCTCAGCCACCTTTACAATAACAATTGATTCAGAGAAACAGATTCTGTGTTTCCCTGTGTGCTCATGGCCTCTGGTCCTGGCACTGGGACCTGGCACAGAGCCTGTCTCTGTCCCCTTTGCACCCTCCCTTCAGGTATAAAAATAATTTTTGCAGTAAGAGAGATTACAAAAGTTCATTTGCAGGGTGGAATTAATTTCTTTTTAATCTTTGCTGCTTAAAAGCATGCTTAGGCCAGTGAAGTCAGACCAGCTCCTCCATAAAGCCATTTAATCCATCTTAGGACTGTCCATGAGAGCCAGATGACACCTACCTCTTTCTGCTGGCTTTCAGAGCACATCTAAGCAAATATCTTAGGTTGGACTCTTAACTTCTCCTTGGTTAAAACTACATAAGATCCTAACAGTTCCAGTGCCCAGCCACCTGCTGGGGGAAAAACCTTTTCCTGATATCCACCTCAGACCTCCCCTGGCACAGCTTCATACCCTTCCAGCATTTGGCTGGCATCCATAACAGAAACCGAAAGTGTCACCAGCATCTGTGTAATTCAAATGCTCTGTGATTGCAGCTCATTGTAAATTGTGCAGTGGTGTTGCTGTTTCCTGGCTGAATATTTGATGTATGTAACCAACAGCTCCAAAAGGGCAGATATTGCAATGGGAGATCATTTCAAAATTGACCAGCTCTCAATATTAGAGCACTGTAGGTTTAAACTCTTTTTTGCTGCTTGACCCAATAAATACTCAAGGATTCAGGTTCCCGTGAGAAAAGAGAAGGTAGCTTCTCTTAGGTTATTCATTAGTTATTATTTTTCATTCAAATGGATGTTTTGAAGGGAGAAGGGAAAGATGTGTTTCTGAGCACTGATCACAAACACATAGAAATTAAAAGCAAAACACCAAACCCCATTTAGGCAGAAGTGTAATTCTGTTAGCAGTCAAGTCCTTACCGAGTTTCTGTTTTCTTCAATAAGTGAAACATTGCACAATAGGTAGCTCTGAGACAAGATATTAACAGTTCTTTTCTCTTCAGCAGTAAATTGGAACTATTTTCTCCCAGCCTGTTTGAAGTCAGTTTCATTGCACCACAAGTTGACTTAGGGAGTGAAACAAAACCCATTTGTGTCATCAGGGCTAAGATTTGCATCTCTTCACTTTAGACAGGGAGAAGTCAGACACCTCATCTGAGCTCCTTACCCCAGGCTCCTGTCAGAGGCAATGGAGGGAAGCCTTCTGAGACAGATTCATTCTATTTATCTCAGGATTCATGAATCACCTTAAGAGGAGCTTGTTGCTCTTCTCAACCTATAAACTGAGCCGTAGGGTGGCAGATTCAGGTTTAAGCAACTTGCTTGCAGTTATTTAACTTAGGGCACATGAATTTCACCCTGGGAAGCTTGTATTTTATTTCTCCAAGCTGCAGACCTGATTTTATGCACCTCCAGTAGCACCAAATATCCTTTGCAAGCCACTTCAGATGTGGAAACATGGTCCTTGTCCTTACACTGAAATATAAAGAATTTATTACACAATTTTGCTATAAAAATCGCAACTGTTTACAAGTAAAATATCTTCTAGACCCAATAATTAAACTTGATTTCTGTCTTTGACTACCTTCACTTTGTTTTTTCCCATTTACTCATCCTTCTGTACATGATCTTGTACTTTCTCCTACTTCTGTGTGCTAGGGCAAGCTGTTGCATGTGCTGATGGGCCAGCAGGCTGCTTTGTCCTTGGAATAAGAAAAGAAGGGATTTAAACTCTCTTTCTTTCCCATGGGGAGGGCACTGTTGGTTATCTTTCCTTTCCCCAGCTGCCAGCTTCCACAAAACTTGTCAGGACACCATATCTCTGAGACATCTACTCCTCTCAGTCAAATGTGCTTAAAATCAACCCACGTGCTTGAAAATGAGCTGAGGGAGGAAGAAGAGGATCTGAACATACTGGGAAGGACATATTCCTTTAAAATTAGACTAATCATATGCTTCCTCTCCACTGTGAAGTCTGGTAAAATTTCTAGAATAGGTGTACTTACAAAGTTACTCTTTATGTTTGGTACAGTTCCTCTCTTTGAGGAATGCAGAAGCTACACCAACATATACAACCTAACCCAACAAAAACACAATGATTTTTTTTCTTGGTGTACTGGCAAAACATCTTTCTCAGATGTTCCAGTGCCTCTCCAGCTCTATTCTGCAGGACAGATATCTTCACATATTTACTTTTTACCCACTGGGCTTGCTTTTTTTTTTTTTCCTCCTCCCTGGGAATGCCTCAGTTTGTTATGCCCTGAAACACAAAGCATTAACAGCCTTTTAGAGAGTGCCAACACATGGTGGAGGTAGCTACCTGCTCTGTTTTCCATAAAATGGGTGTTAATAGGCTCTAGAGGGGTCCCTCAGTAAAGGCGCGGAGGAGTTCAAGCATTTATTGACTGGTTTGTATCTCGTAGAAATATCCCAAGTGGAACACAGGAGATGTAGAGAAAAGCCACACAAATGAGAAGCTACTAATGAAGTGTTTTTACAGTTGGGGTTCAATGTGTGAGCTTGTAAAAGCTGATTAACTACTATTGTGTTTTCATCTAACTGGTTTGATAATTTGTTGGTTAAATGGCTCAGCTGAGAAACCAGTGAGTGTCCTTGGAAACATGCTGGTGCAAGAGTTAAAGCCTTGAATCCACACAGAGGGGGCAGGTTTATGTTGTGGATCCACAATCCACTTCTCTTTTAATAGGTAAAAGAAAGAAGTGTCTGAAAAGCCCTACTTTGTTCCTACAGTTTTGCCTTTGAGCCTCCTCCAATCATTAAAATTGAAATTCTCTTTAATTTCTCTTTCTCATAACAAAGGCAATTAAGTTGCCTTTTTGTTGATTCTCATCTTGTTCTTCTTTCATTCTTCAATATTTCTTTTTCTCATTCACTTTCTTTTTCTCTCTGTCTCTCTCTTTTTCTTTCACCTCCATTTAATGACTCTGTTTAGAAGAGACTATTCTGGGCTGGATTAACAATTAACTCAAAACAGTTAACTATCACATTAGTGCAACAACAGTACAATACAGGAGGCTGGATAAATGCAGTCTGGAAAACTTGCAAACATCACTTTTCAAAAGGATTACTGGAAATCTCAGGTAGGGGGTGAATAGAAGATGTAGAAGTTTACTTTTCTTTTATGCTCTATTCTTCTAAAATCTTTGCTCATTCTGAAGCCAAATCTTGCCGCTTTAAGGCTGTAAAACCTGTTATCTAACATAAGAACTGGGAATGTTATGGCTTTACTGCACATGTATCCTCCTGAGCCAATAGATCCCTGCAAATCCTACTGATTTCAGTCTGGTGATGGACATGACTGTCAGTAAAGCTAAGTTAGATCTTGCCAAACAGGTACTGAGTTAAATTAGTCATCATGAACAGCAATTCTGTTTCTCAGATATCCCAGAAAGAATTCTGCAAAAGGATTGGGTGTATTGAACTCATCTCAAACAAACTGAACAGACCAGGCTCTTAAAGATGGGCTGATGAAAATTCTGAATCAAGAAATCAGTGTGAAAACTTGGGGGGGAGTCTTTGCAGAAAAAAAAAAACCAAATAGCAAAACCAATCCTCCCATAATTATTTGACTCAAAAATGTCTGTGGGGCCCTGCTGGGGGTTGCAGGTTCTGGTTTTTAAGTCTTCCTCTTGCAAGATTTGGATTTCCCAGTCACATTGAATCTCTCTTTGTGCTCTAAGATGAAGGACTCCAGGACATGCGCACTGCCCTTACTTTGAGAGAGGAGCCTCTGTTCCACAGATCACACAGAGAACTACACCAGTGTTTCTCAGTTGAAATAAGCTGATTTTCATCCAGGTTTTGACTAATAATCTAAATAATTAACTTTATTCTTTTTCCATTTTCCTGTCAATTCTACTAGGAAAAGAAAACTCCCAGAAAAAGCCACACAGCCATAGATAATGCTAAACATGTCAATTCCCTTCTTCAGGTGTAGTTCATAAAAATGGGTAGCAGAGTCACAGTCACTATTTAAGTTTTATTCTTCCTTTTTTTTTACTAAAGGAAAAGGAAGATAAAAATTAAAACAATTACATTTGTTTGTAATGGATATCTGGAGGGCTAAAGTGCATTATAAACTCAAACTAGAATAAACTTCAACGCTTCATGAAGATGACCAAGATCTTGTCCAGTTTAGGATATCTGGAGGGTTACAGTGCATTATAAACTCAAACTAGAATAAACTTCAACACTTCATGAAGATGACCAAGATCTTGTCCAGTTTAATTTTTGTATGTCTAAAGGTGAAGTTCTACTTTGTCGCAGATATCTCTTTGTGAAAAATCTTTTCTTTAGGATTTTTCCTTCTGAGAAGCTGTGGCCTCAGAAACAGACATAAACTATAGGTTATCTGCTGCTGTGGAATTCAACAGGTCCATCTGGATTGGCCCATCTTGGATGTTTATAATTAATGGCCAATCCAGGACTAAGCTTTTGTTATCATTCTTTCTAGTCTATTCTTAGTGTAGCTAGCTTCTGGAAATCTTTCCTTCTATTTCTTTTTAGTATAGTTGTAGTGTGTGCATATATCATAAAATAATAAATCAAGCCTTCTGAACATGGAGTCAACATTCTCGTCTCTCACCTCACCTGAAAACCCTTGTGACCATCGTCACACTACTTCCTAATAATTCTAATTTTTTTTCAATATCTAATTATAATTGCATTTATTGTAGTGTTAGCCTTCTGTCTTGTCTCTGTGCATCTCAGATGATAGTCTGATGCCGCCACTTCTGCAAACTCCCTTTAGGAGGTTGAAGACAGCAATTATATTGCCCCTTGTCCTCTCTTTCTCAACGTGCAACAGACCTAATCCCTTCCACAAAAGGTGCTTTACTCTCCATCTCCCTTCAAAGCCTCCACTGGAAACACTCCAGTTTCACAATACAGGGCTTTCCAAAAGCAAACACTGGGGAATAATCACTTCATCCACTCTGCTGTTACATTTTTCTTAATGTACCCAGTACCAAGTCAGCCTCTATCGCTGTAAGGCTGCACTGCTCACTCATCTTTGGTTCATTGTTCTTCAAGCATCCCTTGCCACACAACTTCCACAAAGTAGTTAAATCCCCAAACTATAGAATTTCATGAAATCTCTCTGTCCTGAGTGCAGACTTCTGAGTGTGTGTTTGTTTAATTTCTGGAAGTTCTTGTCAGCTCATCCCTCCATCTTAATTCCTTCTCAGTGTCAGTCTTGTTGTCCAGCAGAGAGAGGAGTTGGGCCGTTCAGTCTGGAGAAGGGAGGACTGAGAGGGGATCTCATTAATGCTTATCAATATCTCCATGGTGGATGTTGCGAGTAAAGTGCCAGACTCTGAACAGAGGTGCCAGCAAAGGGCAAGGAACAATAAACTAAAACATATCAAATTCCACCTCCGTGTGAAGAAGAAATTCATTATGTTGAGGGTGGAAGGGCACTGGAACAGCTGCCCAGGGAGGATGTGGAATTCCCTCTCTGGAGACATTCCAAACCTACCTGGATGCACTCCTCTGTCACCTTGTCGCAGACATCTTTTATGAAAAATCCTTTCCTTAGGATTTTTCCTCCTGAGAAGCTGAGAGGCCTCAGGAACAAAATGTAAACAATGATTATCTGCTGCTGTGGAATGCAACAGGTAGATCTGTGATTGGCCCATGTTGGATGTTTGTAATTAATGGCCAATCACAGCCCAGCTGGCTCAGACAGAGAGCCGAGCCACAAACCTTTATTATCATTCCTTCAGATTCTTTTCTTAGCCAGCCTTCTGATGAAACCTTTGCTTCTATTCTTTTAGTATAGTTTTAATGTAACATATATATCATAAAATAATAAATCAAGCCTTCTGAAACATGGAGTCAAATTCTCGTCTCTTCCCTCATCCAAGAACCCCTGTGAACACCGTCACAGTCACCTGCTCCAGGTGACCCTGCCGTGGCAGGGGGTTTGAAGTGGATCTTCTCCAGAGTTCCTTTCCAACCCCAAAAATTCTGTGATACTGTGATTTTCTGCTGTACAATAATTGAAAAACTATATCAAGAATTAAAAGGACCCCAGAGAAAAAAGAAAAACACAAACACACTTTTATGTATTTTGAAGCACAGAGAAAATGAATCAAACTGAGCTGGCAGAGAAAGGCATAACAAGACTGACTGTGAGTTAAAGACAGAAAAATGGAAATCAAAAAGCAGTCGTGACTTTTGAACACCAAAATAAACAACCAGGACAACTCATGGAGCCTCCAGTTCTTGATGTCTTCAGATTAGGTCCAATTGTCTCTCAATGTGAGCTAATTAAGCCAAATACAAATTACTGGTATTGACACAGGGAAAAGTAGACGAAATGCAATGGCCTGTAGAAGGCAGGAGAAACTGAATTATCTAATGGACTCTTCCAGGTTTAAGCTTTTGAATTTATGAATAATGTCTGGGACAAATCTGTTGCTGAAATAATACAGATGTCTGTAATGATCCCTGCTCATTCTATTGCGTAGCTGCTTTTCTTGCCAAATGTAACCACTTAATGTTTCCAGAAAAATGGGCACCAAGGTACACACCATTCCAGGAATTTTTTGTTCCAGCAGGACTGGTAATATAAATATTGCATTAAATTCTATAAGATAGATGTGGACACATGCAGGGCAGATTGACATCATTCTTACACTTTGTATCAACTTTTCTTTCCTATACAAACATATAAATTGATCTGAGGGCTACACTTCTCCACCTCTCCACTCTGGAGCCAGGCTGGGAGAGCTGGAGGTGTTCACCTGGGGAAGAGAAGGCTCCAGGGAGACCTCAGGGCCCCTTCCAGTGCCTAAAGTGGCTCCAAGAGAGCTGGAGAGGGGAGTTTTTACAAGGCCCTGGAGTGACAGAACAAGGGGAAATGGTTTTAAATCAAAGGAGGGCAGATTTATATTAGATATTAGGAGGAAATTCTTCTCTGTGAGGGTGGGGAGGCCCTGGCACAGGCTGCCCAGAGAAGCTGTGGCTGCCCCTGGATCCCTGGAAGTGTCCAAGGCCAGGTTGGATGGAGCTTGGAGCAACCTGGGATAGTGGAAGGTGTCCCTGGCTATGGCAGGGGAGTGGAAATTGATGATCTTTAAGGTCTCTTCCAACATAAGCAATTCTGTGACTACATTATTAACCAGACAGCAACTTACAGGGATTTTTCACATCCAGCCGAATATTTAGGGTTTTACCTGAAGAGTAATTGTACAGGAATGGAAACAATCTCTTTTTAGAGTTCCTGGACTAATTCTGCCTTGTCCCTTTGTGATGCAGAAGATTTTTTTAAACCTATTTTAATATGGAATATTGTTTCTATTTAAAAAAATCTCTTTTTGCAGTTCAAATGCCTTGCTCTATTTTTTTTTCCTGGAATCCTTCCTGGCAGAAGGATTTCTCCCAATTTCACCTAATATTGCCACAGAACCTTCACATTTTTCAGGATAACATTAGGAAATTGTTGCCCCAGCAGTGTGTTCTAGAAGAGAAACTCAGTGCCCCTAAAAAGAAAGGAGCCAGTCACTTGTGTGTTGTGTTTGTGTGAGGGTTCCTGTAAATATAATGAAACCAAAGTGTTAATTCCTGCTTTCATAGGAATTAATTAAAAAAAAAGTTCCTGAAACATGCACTGCCACCAGACAATCAAGAGTGAGAGAGAGAGAGAGGGGAAGAGAGAAAAAGCTGGCTCCATGCAGGGCCTTTTTGCTTACAGCTATGAGACAGTGCTGCACTTTCTCCTAATAACCTTGACCTGCTTTTCCTGGCTCAGCAGTAGCATCTGTGTCACATCGGCTTAGCATCTGTTTATCAATCCAACAGCACAAACCTGATTCCTGCTCCTATTCTCTCTACTGCTCACAATATTAAAATGACTGAATTAAACCAGCAGAATTCAAGAAAAAGGAGGCTCAGAGATGAGAAAAAGCTCTGTAAAAAGAAAAGAAAAGGTGAAAAAAAATTAGAGAAGAAGAGGAAAGCCATATGTAGGAGCTCCATTTATTTTATTTATTTAATCTCAATGCATTTAAAGGAGAAATTTGGAATGAGTAATCACTGTTAAAATCTCTTGTGCAGAATTCAGGGCCGAAACAGAGAAGGCAGGAATCATCTCAGACATTTTTGTTCTCAAAACAGAGAAGGCAGGAATCATCTCAGACCTTTTTTTTGAGAAAAGACATGAGAAGTACAACGACATAAAAATTACAATCTGCCTGCAGTCTCTGCCTCCAGGTGAAAGAGCAAAATCCCAGTGAATAGGAATTAGTGCAGATCTTTAATAAACAGGGTGAAATCTATTGGGAACTCCCCAGTCTTGTCCCTGAAGTTTACTTTGCCCCCTTTGCTACCACTGCTGTGCTTTTTCCACTTCTAAGACAGAATCACAGAATATCCTGAATTGGAAGGGACTGACAAAGATCATCTGTCCCACTCCTGAATCCCAAAAATGACATCACATGTGCCTAGGAGTCTTGTCCAAACACCTCTTGAGCTCTGGCAGCCTTGGGGCTGTGACCATTCCCTGGGAGCCTGTTCAGTGCCCAAGCACCCTCTGGGGGAAGAACCTGCTCCTGATATCCAACATAAACCTCCCCTGACACAGCTCCAGCCCTTCCCTCAGGTCCTATTGCTGGCCACCAGAGAGAAGGCACAGAAAGCCTCAGTTAAAACTGAGGTGTCAAACAGTGCAATATTATTATTTATTATCATTGCCATGCTTGGATCTGAATGAATTCAGAGCCCCACTGTGCTGTGCATGCACAATGTGGTGTTTGTCTTCCAATCCCCCACCTGCACAGAAACTAAGGCAACAGGAAAAGGAAGGGAAAAAGAGAACTGGAGAAATTCTCTGATCTGCTGGAAACAGCTTCATGAGTCTTGGGTATTGCAGACTTGAGTAAAGGTCTCATGAGTACCCAATGTTTAAAGCATAAAACAGAATAGTAAAACAGACATATACCAAATTAATAAAAACACACACAGTTTGGCAAATCAGCACAAATAGCCTCAGCTTTGGGATTATGTCTCCTACATAAAACCATATTTTTTCCAGTAGCATAGAGAACACTGAGTTCATTAATGTAGCACTGGGAAATGTTTTGGGTACTAATTTGGACAGGAAATACACCCAGAGATACTCTGTACCATCCTAAATTATTCTCTGGAGATCTCCCATATTTTACTTCCCACTGTGTATGACTGAATGCCAGTGGTGTGTAAGAGGTCCTTTTACAATGACATTCATACACATCATTATTTATCCTTCCTTCAAATGCATTAATGGAAACTTTGGACTACACCTACAGCAATGCAAGAAGCTGAGCTGCTCCACTAGATTTTGTCTCACATCCCTGATTTTCTGATAGCAAATAAAAATATAAAATAGATGGGAAGAAGGGATTCATTGCAGTCATACAAACTCCCAGCTATCAAAACCATATGAGTAGATCTCAGTGTGAGGTAAATACATGATTTACAGGCTAATTCACTGCTCAGGCCACCCCCGGTGAACTTAGATTAGTCAAGAGATGAGTTTGAAAGAGAAAACATATGTAAACAATTGCTGAACCTCCAAAGGTTTCCAAGCCAATCCAAAAGGATTCTTCCACAAGGAAGCAAAGGATAAAATTATTTGGGCTATAGATCTGTGAAGGAGCAGACAGCCAATGCTGACTTTGATCCAAATTACAGTTATTCCAGAGTTCTTTCTTATGTAACAGTGCACATGGATATGCTACAAACTTGAAAGAGTTTGCCTTTTGCCTTTTTGTTTTTAACAGCTTTTCACTCTCCATCTTTTGTCTGAGAGCCATGCCAGAAGCCCCTAGGAAAGCACACCCAATGTCACCGAGGTTGTAGGATTTCACCTATATTTCACACAGGAAAGCTTTATCGCCCCAGGGTTACTCAGAATCTTTCCCTAGCTCATTTTTGCAAAGGCTGGGCTTGATTCGCATCAGTAGCTGTCCAGACTTCACTTCAGGATTCCTCCTGCCTCAGGCTGGAGACAGAAACAGCAGGAGGTGAACAACAGGTTGGGTTTGAGATCTGGCGTTTGTGGAAGCCTGGGTTCTATCACTACAGGATTACATTTGTATATAAAATAGGATATTATTTTAGGAAGATGATAACTGATGTCAGGAATAAAGCTAACTTTTATTCAGAAGGTTTTTTGGAGAAGCCAAGAGGTAGTTAAAGTAAGAGTAATATCAGCAAGAAGATGTGAGAAAGACTGACCTGAGATATATCCAACTTTATTCCACTTCTAACAAACTCAAGTGTTTAGGCAAAGTGTGATAATATCAAGAGCCAGAGGTTGTTTTTTTGGTTTGGTTTTTTTTTTTTTTTTTTTTTTTTGGTTTTTTGGTTTTTTTTGTTTTTTTTTTTTTTTTACGTAATATCCGTAGAAGGGATTGAGGTAAGGTGCCAACAGCTCCCACTGATTACAACACTGCACGTGAATTAAAATCTCTTGTACTACAATCTTGTTGTGTCTCTTGTGTATTAAAATGTCTTGTTATAACCAGTTTAGGAAGGAGCAAGTAAACAAGGGAAAGAATTATGAAGTATTATGGGTACATAACAGGGGCTTTCTTATTGAATACACTCCTGCTGGGAAGTACATGAGATGTGGCTCATGCAACAGCCCCAATGTCACCTGCCCGTTGTCCTCACCTCCATTAACAGCTTATGGAATCCTAAATACTACTACTACTACTACTACTACTACTACTACTACTACTACTACTACTACTAAATTATAGTTCTTATATGAAGAATCAAGAGGTAGCAAGATGAGAAAAACAAGAAAAAACTCACTTCTACATGCCTGTCAAATAAAATATTCCCAAATCAGGCCAAATTCAGCAAGTAATGATTGAGCTGCCAGACATGCTGAAGAATAACAAGGATCAGATACTGGGATTGCCATGTGGGGGGACAGGGGCCAGGAAAAGAACCAGACATACTGCCAGGGGCCATGTGGGAGGTGGGACCATATTCTTGGAGATATAGGGCGACAGAGTGTGGGCTTCTTTGGTTCTGTTCCATTTGGAATGGTATTTATTTGGTAGTTCTGAAAGTTTAGGAATTGGGGATCTCACCTGACTATTGATCATGCAAAAGTGTTATGACTGTGAATGTTTATCTGTCATCTTGGGAAGCCTGGCTGAGGTATTTGAGAAAGCAGGAGACTTCACAGATCAGTGACTCAAACAGTCTGAGTTACTTCCTGAGCAGCTATCCATAATGAAAAAAAAAAATAACAGAAGGAAATATCTTTTTAATGGGAGCCTTCAATTTGGGAGACATATGCAACCAGCAGTAAACTTCTCTTCAAATTTAAGAAAAATATAAAGATGAATTAATTATGGGCTGGCAGTTGGTCGTAGCCTAGGGACCAACTGTTATTATTAGATTGCACTCCATACAGAGAGAGGGCAGGACAAACCAGTAATAAATACACTTGACTCTCCAAAGTAATTCATTTCTCAAAACTGGGAAATTACAAAGAGATTTAAAAGGTAGGAAAAAAATCCAAAAAATGAGAATGAACATTGGGATTTTTTAAGACAAGTGTATGAAGCTGTGAGACCAAGTTGTGTGAAAGTAAAACTTTTTCCAAAGGGAAAAGAAATGCACTAATTAGAAATAAGAATGCAACATGTGACAACTGGAAAGAAAGAGATCCGAACACACACAGCAATATAAATTAAACATTATAAAGTGTAGAAAATTGATAAGAGAAGCTAAAGACATCAAAGAAAATCCCATGCTTAGTAGGATTAATGACAATGAACTTAATTTTTAGGAATAATTAGGAACAAACTAAATCCTACAAATAGCATAAGACCATTTAGTAATGGAAACTGCAAAACTGTTTAAACCCTACTGTGAAGGGTCAGGTCTCCATACGTTTCTGTTTATCTAATAAGGCTTGAACAATTTGCATCCTCAAAGAATTTATACACTGAGGAATGCTCTATATCCTGTAATTTTAAAAGTCATTATTAAATTAGTCTTGTGGCAACTTTTCTAGTATTTTTCCTAGGGTCAACTTCAAAGTAATCAGTCTATCCTTCTTGTCAGTTCATTTATCTCTGTTTTCAAATATACTGATATGACACCAGTGTATTTTCCTTTTCTAGAATTTCTTTGTTATGCCAATATTGTTAAAAATTGCTATCAGTGATTGACTGTGTGATTCTGTGATGAGATTACAAGATCATTTGATAGACTGTAGGTAACCTAATATTTCAGAAGGCATTTCAAATTGCTACCACATATTCTAACACACACCAAAAAAAAAAAATCCCACTAAGAACTTTAAGGAAATTCCATAGCAAGAAAACAAGCATTCAATGGAACAAAAAAAGGAAAATAAATATTAAAAATATAGGTTTCATAGAGAAATAATAAGTGAATAAAAGCTGTTTCTGATTAATTTGGTTTCTCAACAATTATATGATTCTGAAAATAAGTATAAAATAAATGGTGTTAAAATGTGTTAAAATTGACATTAAAAAGCACAGAATGATAGGGCTAAGTAACTAGACAGAGCATCCTAAGTATCTCAATAAACCAGGTTCAAAAAAACTGTATATTTTAATATGGTTGCAAGATTTGTTCATTCCCTGTTAGACCTTCTTGGATGTGATTGCTGGATGCAGAGAAATATGTAATGTTTTCTGGCCACATGAGTTTTCTGAGCTAGAAAGAATCATCACAATCTGATCTCAGGTATAATGGGGTTACTCCAGATATTTTGCAGCCTGTGACCCACAAAGTTGCTGTCCTTGCTAAGAATAATGTGAACACTCCATTCAGGAAATCTGAAACTGATCTTTGACCGCTAAACCAACCAATAAATCAGAATCTAAAAATGAAGATTAAATAATTTTTTACAAAATGCTTCTTTTCCCCCTCTGTTAACAAGGAGAACTGTCAGCTCTCCAACTCTGTCTATAGGATGGACTAGCCCTAAGTAATATAAAGTACAATGGAAATAATTCCAGTTTCACAACAGCTTTTTATCAAACGGTTCTTGTATCAAATAAAAACCTTTTGCACAATCAAAGCTTTTTTTTTTTTCACTAAAAGTCCTAAAATGGGATCCTATCTCACTAGCTTCATCCTATTATTCATTTTAGTTACCCTTTACTTCAATCCAATGAAATTTTAGGTGATTTTTTTAACTTTCCCATCAGCAACCGCATTCTCCATAGGGTCAACTGGACATCAGCATCACTTGATTTTCATCTTGGGGAGAAACAACCACAAATACACGCACAAAAGAGAGCCATTGATCAAGAATGGAAGAGACAGGCCTCTGGTTTTGCACTGTTTTCTGAGCTGGCATCACTTGATTTTTGCTTAGGTAGTACAGTCAGTAAAACGTGAACTTCCAGGGACAGCTTCACAGTTCAAAACTCTGCATTTTCCAGTCTGATACCTGCTTGGTCCAAGAATAGAATAGTTATAAAATAGGTTTTTTTGCATTATAACTTGAATAGTCTCAAATGCCTCATGTCACCAAGGACCTGACCTATTCATGCCCTAAATTAGAATATCCCCAAAGCTACCCTAATTTGCCCCATTATGCTTGTACAACAAGGAACTTGTTCTAATGACAAGGAAAGTGTGCCTTGAAGGAATGTCCCAAATAGTGTTATTTTACTTTTTGCTCTTGACACCAAAGAGTGGTTTATCCAGGAACTGCTAAGCTTACTCTTCACCATCTGGAATTAACCCTCACAGAAAAAATTCCCAAGGGGATGGTTAAGCTGGTTTTCCAACTGAAAAGCAGCCTCAGCAAAGACCAACATCTGGCCAGAGTATCCTGTCAGAGACCTATGCTCACTGTGCATAATAAACATGGCTCACTATTATTCTTGGTTTATTTTTTTCTGTCACTTGAGATCATAAGGGGAGGGAAGCACTAGGTAAAGAGGAGAAAGGAAGACAGAATTGGTGTAGCAAAACATAACCATATTTCCAGAAACTGTAAATCTAAAATGGCATAAATTTACTTCAGAACACACAACAGCAACATTTTCTAGAAGACCTGGGAGCTTGTACTACAGCCAGAAGTTAATGTTTGTGTTGCTGTTGTGTCATCTCCCACTGGCAAACTGAAGCACACCACAAATGCTTTGAATTGTCCCCAGACCTTTTAATGGCTGAGATTGTCTTTAGTTCATTACAGAACTGAAGAAATCTGCTCATACTTTGCTGCATTTTCAATCACTCATTCTCATCAGCTGGAAAGAGCACCTTGTCTTGCAAAGCTTTTGGGAACCATCCAGATTTCACCATTTTACTTTCATTTCATAAGTAGCACAGACAGAAAAAATCACAGGTTTTTTCTAAATTTTTTTACTCCACAGATCCTTCTGGCCTAGAACAGACAGGGTTTATCATACTGGTCATCTGCAGTACTTGAGATCTGTGAACAGAGAAATCCAGTTTAAGTATCTTATAGTTTATTCTTATCTCCAACCAACTTAGCATTTCTAACACAAGAATGTGGAGCTACCTACACATCCCAAGCTCTAGGCAAGCATCTTCCCTACCTTATTTCTTCATGTGGAAAGGTCTGTTTGTTCAAATAATTCACTTCATGGTGTCTTTTCCAGTCTCTTTTTGATTACCAACTTCTACTTATTGTAACCTTTCCGCAAAACCAATTTTCCACATAGCACTTTTCCCATCAGCTCAGCTCTCTCCTAATTGTTCATTAGGAATACATTTATCAGCTCAAAAGCTTAAAACAAGAGTTACCTTTCTCATAATTTATTTTTCCTTTTTGCTTTCTGACGCCTTCCCAGCCCTCCAACTTTCACAGCCATTCTCCGCACCTTTAGTTAGCGCAAGGCCTGCCACCACCATCTCACTCCTTGTCCCTGACCTGCTGCACTGCTTTTTCCCCAGTCCTTCCACCTGACTCCTTTGATTTCATCTTAAATCAGATTATTTCCACAGTTTAAACCAGAAAAGGGAAAAATCTTATTTTAGGATCACCATGTCCTTCTTTTGTACATTGAGCTTGATTCTAAAAACCCTGCCAGTCTTCCAACACTCCCTCAAAAAGTTCCCTTCATTTTTTCATCAGGCTTCTCTTTGTGAAAATTTCTTATATGTCTTTAATGTCCTCTACTCTCTGTATCTTCTATTTCCAGCATGATTAGATAGGCTTGTGCAATTTTTTTTTTTGCATTATAACTGTGTTTTGATATTTCTAACATGAGAAGAACATGTAGAAAACCAGGGTTTTTCCTTTTTCTTTTCTTTTCTTTTCCTCTTAACAACCTCATACTTAGGCAATACCTGGGCTTTTGGTTTTTCTCTAATGGGGTATTTATTCCTCTGAGACACTGGTCAGCCAGGAGAATATTTATGTGGTAATAAAAAACTTTAACAGAGGGTTGTTTGGATCTAATAGTCTCAGGTATTTCAACACATCTTTGCTTGTCATGTGTCATGCTGAATTACATCGTGGCCTGCCTGTGCAGCAACCCATAATGTAACCCATGTAATATAGTTTGAAATGTAATGTAGTGGGAAGGGAGCTTAAAGGAAAAAATCACTTTTTTGTGCTGGATAAAAGCTGGGGATTAAGACAGAAAGCAGCTTCAGACTATTGGGGAACTGGGAAAAATTAAATGATAGCTCAGCAGCAAGGCTGTAAAGAAATCTGCAGTAATGGATTAAATGATACCTGTAACACACTACAGCAATATTAATAACTTCCATTAATATTTTTCTATTTTACAGCACAGATAATTTTTTTTCTGAGTCATCCAATGACTACTAAATGTTAATTCATGCCTGGCAAATTCTAAATGGCTTCTAATTAAATACAAATGCACAAAGGTAAATAAACATTCACAGAGGATAAATGTCTGGCTGGGACACAGGGGCAGAGCCATGGAAAGAAACCAGGTGTCCTCATTCTCCAGACTGAGCTTTAGTATCTTGGTAATATTTTTGCCTCCAATCATGTGCTTATACTGATATATCCTGGCTTCAGAAAGGATTTGCTTCTTCACTGAAAAGTCTGGGTGTATCAGGGAGGAAAAGCAAGAGAGCGTACAACAGATTTCCATTTGAGGTAAAGGAATTAAAAAGTCCTTCTGTTCTTACAGAGGATCTGATTCTCTAGGGAAATGATGCTATTTACTTTGATGAGGGGGTGGTGGGGGAAGGAAAAAGGAAAAAAAAAACCTGCTTTTTTCTGGCAGAAATGGTGAAATTTCACCCTTCAGCAATTTGGTGAAAGCTGATAGCTGTGGACACTTCTCAGCCTGGGTAGCACAACAAAAGGATGCACCATGAGAACTGGCAGATGCAAAGAGAGAGAGAAAAAAAATTAAAGTGCACTTTAAAACTGTTGGCCAGGCTGTCCAGCACAGGGAATCTGCTCTGCCATCCTCTCTGCTTGCACAGGGCTGGTGAAAACTGGGAGAGGAGAGAACTGAGCTCATTTTTGCCAGCTGGGAATCCAGCACATGATAAAGCAGATCACTGTGAACCACTGCTATTAGGGGAAGATGTGGTTTAATCACCCTGGTTTAGTTCTTCCCCTGTCTGAAACAAGAATCACATCACAGGACAGACCAGCAAGGTCTAGCTCACCCTAGGATCTGCAAATAGAAGTAGGGCCGTGAAAAAGCTTTGGAAGTGAAGGATATACAAGCCAAGCCACAAAGAATCATGGTGCAAAATCCTAAAAAAAGTGCAAAATGTGCCTATTGTAGTTTATACACATCAACAGTGGAAAATAAGTTCAATTTTAAAACTGGAAAAAAGTTACATTGCATTTAGATCAAGAGTTTTCAAGTGAACAATCCCTACTGACCATGTTTCTTTTCCTTTGAAATTCATCCTTTGATGAATTAAAAGATTAACATTATTGCTATTAAATTATTACATCATAATTACTATATAATGCAATATACTCTTTTCAAAGCAGAGCATGCAATTTGAATTGCTAATATCAAATAAAAATTAGAATTGCAGATGATGATTTTTATTATTATTATCATCATCATCATCCTTGTAAGAATTATTACATTTCAAATCAAATTTCAGGATTGGCTGGCTTTGATACAAGAAAAACTTCCAAAGGTTTTTCCTTTCCAAATGGAAATGCAGGTCCCTATTTTTGGGGCTTATTAATGCAAGGCTGCTATATCAGAAAAGTGGTAACCATTTCCAAAATCATCAATAGTTGGTCAGGGGAGAACAAGCTTAAGTTTAGGAAAATGAGTTGTGCCCCTTGTTTCCCTCCTTTGACTAAAAGGGGGACTGGAGGAAGCAGGTTCCAATATAGCACTTATGGATCTGTTCAGTCACTCACTCACTGGCAGCTTGAGCCATCTGAGACCTCATGGGTTTCCCCCCTGGCCTCCAGCTGCCACTCCAGAAGGCTGCTGGTTTCCATCAGTCCCGTGTCATGTCTGTCAGTGCTGTGCAGATGTCTTGGATATCCAGAAGTGCCTCCAATGGCATGAGAAGCCTGTGTTAAGGCAACTGAATTCTGCTACTCTAATAGGATTCAGCTTCAGACTTAGACAAAGCTCCAGATTCAGTTATTAAACACAGGCTTCTGGTGACGTTTGAGATGCTCCAGCATTCCTGAGACATCTGCACAGCACTGGCAGATGTGGCAGAAGCCTTGCAGGAGACCCACAAGGTCTGGACCAGAAACTGGAGGCCAAATGTAAAAACTTACAGTGCCAGAAGTGGCACAATGTGTGAAGTGAAATGAATCTTTTATCTAGCCAACATAGCCAACAGTCTAGTCGACTGTCCAGATGATCAGATCACAGAATCACAGGATAATTAGGGTTGGACAGAACATCTGGAGATCCTCCAGTCCAACCTCCCTGCCAAGGCAGGGTCACCTAAAGCAAGATACATTGGGAACACATGCAGGTGTGTTTTGAATATCTCCAGAGAGGGAGGATTGAAAACCTCCCTGGGCAGACAGAGGTGTCTGCTCCAAGGTGAGATTGTTACCTGTCCCAGCAGTGCTGGCTGTATTGATAAGATCTCCCTTGACTTAATGGGAATATCAGCTCCCAGCTCAGGTAAAGGCACTGCTTTGACAGATGTGGTTCTGAAACTGAATTGAAGTGTTTGCTGAATCTCCTCTTCAGAGTTTCAGAGTGAGCATCTCTACTGTAAAGTCCCCACTATTTCCTCTGGTCTCTCAAGCACTTACACATAGATAACATGGAAAGGAATGACATGTTT
Source organism: Camarhynchus parvulus (assembly GCF_901933205.1). Lineage (NCBI taxonomy): Eukaryota > Metazoa > Chordata > Aves > Passeriformes > Thraupidae > Camarhynchus > Camarhynchus parvulus. Next base: position 108,693,412 of record NC_044573.1, on the reverse strand, counting down.
GGTCAGCTCAGAGGTGGATTTCACTTTGGGTTCTGTGGCTGATTTATAAAATCACAGAATGGCTTGGGTTGGAAGGGATCTGAAAGATCATTCAATTCCAACCCCCTGCCATGGGCTGGGACACCTTCCACTAGACCAGGTTGCTTCAAGCCCCATCCAACCTCTCTTTGAGTGCTTCTAGGGGTGGGGTATCCAAAATTTCTCTGGGCCACCTGTGCCAGGGCCTCACCAATATCACAGGGAAGAGTTTCTTCCTAATATCCAATCTAAACCCACTCTTTGTCAATTTCAAAGCATTTCCCCCTGTTCTGTCAGTCCAGGCCCTTGTAAAAAGTCTCTCTCCATCTTTCTTGTTGTCTCCCTTCAGGCACTGGGAGGCCAAATTTAGGTCACCCCAAGGCCTCTTGTTCTCCAAGCTGAATAATCCCAGTTCTTTTTAGCCTTTCTTCATAGGAGAAGTGTTCCATCCTTTTAATCATCTCTCTGACTCTTTTCTGGACCCACTTCAACAGCCCAATGTGTTCTCTGTGCTGGGGACCCCAGAGCTGCATGCTGGGGTCTCACAAGAATGGAGGAGAGGGACAAATCTGCACCTTTAGGGCTCAGCAGAGCTCTCCTCCCTAGTAGATTCTGCATATCCCACTTTATGCTCCTGTAGTTGATACTGGCACTTGAGTCCACATGAGGCATTTCTTCGGTGTATCTACAACAGACTGAAGGTGTTTCTCTGAGAGAAGGGGTGAGAAGAGCTGTGTAGACACTCTCTGTAGCTTGGTAAAATCCTGTTCTCCCCAGGAAATGTCACATCCTGATGAACATCAGCGCCTTTCAAAGCTTTCTATCCCTGCCCTGAATAGGCAGGATGTCTGTGCCTGCACTTCTGCAAAGACTATTCTTGGGGTAGATTTGAGATTAACTTAACTTCGTCAAAGAATCACTAACCTGGCCAAAGTAATTTTTTTTAATTTTTCAGATTTTAGGTCCTGATGGGGTCTGTGGGCAGGTTGTCCCCATGGGAAATTTGGTCTCAAGGAACTGAGCTTCAGTAACACACATGGCAAACAACTCCTCCAAGACCTCACTCTGCACATATGTAGCCAATGAAATTTTAATATTGAATAAAGGAATCACTTTGAAATTCCATCTACGCAGCCTTTTCCTTCCTTTACAGCATTTCAGGGGTAACACAATAGCCAAGTAATGCAATAATAACAAAAATAACTCTAACAAGCTATGCTTGATTCCACTGCAGCACAGCCTATAAGGGCAATCTTTTCTTTCTTTTAATAATGCTTTTATTGCACAAATTTAACAGAATTATGCCCTAATTATACTGGATTTTTTTTAATATGCCACTGGGAGGAAATATAGCAGATGAAGCTCTTTGAGAGTGCATGGTTCATACAGCTGTATTAAATACTTCCAAGTGCTGTCTTTATGGTTGTTAACAAGTCAGGACCAGACACGCTTGCATTTTCTGAGTGCCTTTGAGGATGGCATGGATTATACTTGTATTTTATTAGAGCTGCTCAACTCATTCACTGAGAAATAATGTCTGACCATGTTTCAAAACTGGCATCTGTATCTCAAAAAGAGGTAAACAGATTCCTAAAACCAGACAAATTACATTGCACAGAGCCAGGGCTCTAAAAGATAGTTGTTTCTGTCTACTCTAGGCCACTTTGTTTGGAATCAACACATAAAAATAAGCATTTCTTGAGGGGCTTTGTTTCTCTGTAGTAGACAAGTCACCAAATAGGTTCTCCAAAGATCCCTATTTTTAGCATCAGTTTTAAACAGTCTGGGGTGACTATTTCATGGAAGTCTAAATTTTTGACATGCAAATTTGGATGAGATGAATCTAAAATAAAAGTTTCATCCAAGCTGAATTAGCAGGAAGGGTAAAGAAAACCAGTCAATTCTCCCAGCCTGATTAGCTTCTGCACCTTCCTTCTCCCAGCCTACAGACTGAGTAGTTCATTCCTGTCCTGCATGCATATTATCCCTCCACAGATCACGTTACAAGCTGGCAACCTGGGGAATCTGGATTTGGAATCACTTTGGCCTTGTGATATTTTGAGTGTCAAGTGTGAAACAGGTGCTTGATTTGCATAAAGTTATGATCACACATGTTAACCTACACCAAAGCAAGCAAAGCAAAGTTGTTACCCGAAACCAAAGACACCCAAAGTAGCTGGTTTTCAAATATAGGTTTTCAAAAGCCATAGCTTATATCATCAGCTCATGCCATTGGTGTAAATCCAGAATAACTTGAATAGTTCCATTGACAAAACAGGTGTTGGTTCTTGGACTGTTGGCAAATCCAGTAGTCCAGCTTCTGATTACTGATTTCTGATAAGTCTCAATAAGGTTTTAAATATTCAAATGTTTTGTCTAAATTTCTGAAAGATGTCTCAGCAAGCAATTTACATTGAAATGTTAATTGTGATTTTTTTTTCTCTCTTTGGCTAGATTGTCCATCAACAGGAGTTTACACTTCATCATCCTTGGGAAATGTTTGTAACACATCACTATCATTGCAGCACAAAATGATCTGGAAGAGATCCCAACAAAAACAAAATTCCATTTAGAAGTTGTCCAGCATTTTTTATTTTCTTCCTAGTCATGGCTAGATTAGAATAGGAACAAGAGATGGATAAGATCAGCCTGTTAATATCAGTTCTCAGGTTCCCAGTTTTACCTGGGAATATTTTCCTTCTTGTGGATTGAAGAGTGTTCAGCTGTCAGGGAAAGCAAGGTAGGTGGCAATTCACAGACTCACAGAATCATTAACTTTAGAAAAAGACCTCTAAGACCATTGTGTCCAGCTACCAAACCAGCAATGCCAGGCCCACATCTAAATCCCTAGGAAGAAATTTAAAGTGACAAAGTCTAAAACATCACAAGCATAAATCTTTTATTATGATGGCAATAAATTATATATTTGCTAAAACCGGCAAATTACCAATAATTACCAATATTTCCTCTTTTTTTAAGAATTTTCAAGGAAACAAGAAATTTCATGGGGACTGTGGAAAACCAGAAGTTCATGTGCCTAGTCAAAAGTACAGAATAAAACAGTTCTACGTGAAAAAGATACCTCATACAAACCTGCTAGACCAAAGAAGAATGTTCTTTTGGTGCTGCATTTACTCAGCAAGGCTTTGGCTTCAATTCCCATCTCTACCCTATAAATTCTGTGTGACTTGGTTAAAACTTTTGTCTTCTCTCTGTTTTTGATTTTTCATATTTACGATGGGAAAAATAATAGCTCTTTTCCCTGTGAGGGGTTGTATTGCTCATTATTGTTTGAAAAACGTCTTTTGGGGATGTTTGAAGTAGAATCATTCATCTCTTGAGGCCAAAATGACCTCCCCAAGTCCCTCCTGGCCCAATTTCCTAAGCCTCTGTGATTGCTTTCTAGACACTGCAGCAATAGGGAGCCTGTGATGACCTAGACAGATACTTTTAAATGACTCAACCAACAGAGCATCTGTGGGCACCTCTGGGATTCTCTCTCACAAATGATCTAACAGACACTTAAGAAGTTTGTCGAGATACCCAACCTCAATTTGATTTTTGCTCAATTTCATCTTGTTGCCCCCAGTTATGAATCCATGAGCCACCCTCAAGGATCCCTGTCCCTCCTCACTGCATGCATCCTTCAAATGCTCACGGAGCTGCCAAACATCTTCCCACAGCACAGTTGGGGACAGCGGGGACAGGCACCTCTTTGGAGCCCCCAAGCACTCAGGAAGAAAGCACACTGCCTGCAGAGATGCCCATGTGGATTTTCTATATTAGAGCAGCAAGCACCTGAGGAGAAACCCACCTGGTGAGTGAGCTTGCATTCATTTCAAAAAAAAAAGAAAGAAAAAAACATCAAATGGTGTTTGCCTTACAATCTTAATTCAAGCACTTAATTAAAGCCAACAGAGGATTCTAAAGTGAGGAGAAAAATTAGAGCAACAACTTTTTAATTATGCTGTAGGCATTTTCTCTCTTCCTTATTCTTCCTTCAAAAATCAAACAACTCCTCCTCTAAACACACATTTAGACAAAGACTATAGAACAATATTATTATGGGATACATCTTGCTTAGTGCTTAGCAAGCAAGTACTGCAAGTTGTCTGCCCAAATCCATGACCTAAATAGCACAATCACCCCTTACCAGGGATCCCCAAGCCATGGGGACAGTGCAGTAGAACGAAGGGATAGGAGGCTGCCTAAAGAGTGGTTCCTTCCAGAAATCTCCACGAAGTGGAAAGTCTTCCTGGCAATGCAGAAGTGTTATTCCTCCAGTGGTACAGCAAAGTGCTGACTGCCTTCAGACAGAGGGAGAAATGAAGGCTCCTGATCTTCATCTCCTTCCTGTCCTCATCTCCTGGAGCAACACAGCTCCAGCCTGTCCACAGCAAAGAGCTGAAACTGCAGTGCCCACTCTTGTTTTGCAGAATTACTGGTTGCATTAAAAAATGTTTTGCCTTTACAAACAGCAGGTGATTTTATATTCCTTGGGATGGATGAGGGAATGTTCTTGTGGACATGGGCAAGCTGTAAAAGATCCTACTTCATGGAGCTATGAAGGCTGCTTCTAGAACCCCACAAAGGCTGGGGGTCCTTTTAGCTCTTCCTGGGATTAAGTCATGGTATTAGAGCAAGAAAAACAGTTTGAGTAACTCTGTCTCCAACCAAGTCCTTTCGGTATTTTTACTCCTTCCTGAGGAGATAGAACTTGGCCCAGACAAAGCATTGTAAAGCTTTGAGGCTCTTATTTTCATAACAGAAATGTGTGAAGCTCTAAGATAGCTGGTTTTTTCAGCTCTGTCTGGACTGATAAACTCAACAGGGTTTGGACATGGCCTAAGCCAGGGTCCTTGTGTTTCTATACTGCTTAATTGTTGTGACACTCCCTTGCATGGATGTGACCTCTGCCAACTCCTATTCTCCCAGACAATGCCCCAGCATGTTTCATGGGTAAACCAGGACAGTCTAGAAACATCCAGTTTTATTTGGAGAAAATTTTATCAAACCTGGAATGTAAAAAAATGTAATAATAATGATCTTTACAGTCTTGTGAGTTAATTTTTTCTTTTCTGATTTATTTTGCCTAATTTCTCTTAAAAAACAGGAGAGCCCAAGGAAGTCCCAGTTGGAATCATTCCTCTGTGCTCTGTAAGCCTCTTTGACATTTCACAGAATATTCCATAGCTCTGTTTTAGCTACTCACCTGTAATCATCCTGCCTCTATTATTATTGTCTATCTCATTTATTTAAATATCAAGAATATGATTTTTCTGAGAAAAAAACACTGGATTTGGATTGCAACATTTAACTTTCACTGAGTTATATTTATATCTGAAAGGATGGGGGCAGAAAAAAGGAGGAGATGCAGAGGCAGCATCAGTAAAACACCTGCTAATAATGTGACTTTCCCTCCAAATGGTGAGATGGTCTAGATACTACAAAATAAATATAAATAAATATTTTTTACAAACAACCTAAAATATCTTAAATCTGAAATTTAAAAGAAAATGCCAAAAAATAATCAAACAACCATGGTAAATATCCCATCTACCGGATAATTCAGTAGGGCAACATTTTCTCATTTCCAAATCTAACAATTGAACACTTCAAGCGGTGTAACTTATTTTTGAATTTACCTTCTCTATGTTTTTTTAATGTTGTTTTGGAGGAGACTCAGGATCCAGGGTGAATAATTTTCTATCCTTTTGCTATAGGTTGTAAAGAGAGTGACTGTACAGATCTTATCCTGCAACTTCAACACCTCTGACTGGCTATTAGCTGCTTTCTCACTCTCATTACCATGGTAGAAAAGTAACCTCAACAGTTGCCTTTCTTGTTTATGATCTTTGTCATTAAAATGACAAATATGGAGCATCCCTCAAAATAGCATGATCATTTACATTTGTAAACGTGGGAAACTTATTGAGAACAAGGAGACAGTACATAACATGTCAAACCTTGCTCTGAAAAATCATCAAATGCCTCCTGAGAAATTGTAAAAATTTCCCTTTTTTGTAATGTTAATATTAAAAATAATTTCTTGGGCTGAAGCCATGTCCAGAGTTGACATATAAGACCGTAAGTTTAGTCTTGTGGATGTGATTCCCAAAAATATCTGAGAGAGATATAAATCTATTCTGAGTCAAAGGAGTGGTAAAAAGTCTGGTCAGGAAAGGATAGCACTGAGTATTTTTGGAAACTTTCATTCAATGCTTTCAGTGTGCTCTCTGGCACATCTTCCTACCCAGCTATTTAAGAGGGCCCAACAATTATCTGTCATGAATCATTAATTAATATATTCACTCAATAGCTCATGACCATGAAACAAATGTATTTTTTTCTGCTTTACACAACCACACCAGAACTACAGAAAGGTGTAAAACTTTCTGCTTGTGAGACTGATGCCCTTATTTAATCACAGAACATGGGAAGCAATTACAATCATCTTTCCCACATTGTCCAAAATATTACACTTATATCCTGGTGCTTAGGATCAAAGAATATCTCAGTTCCTTGCCCTCATATCCTCATTCAGTCCTTGGCTTTGTAGATGGGTGTGCCAGAAAGGGCCCCTCATATTCCCAGTCACAGGGATTATTTTTGTCATACCAACTTTTGTCCAGAAGACACTAAAATAAGAATGCTTATTTATTCCATGCACACAAGTTAGGCACCACCCTCACCCTCCCCTGATCTGATTTTTCAAATCATCTTCAGTAAATAAATTATGGAGAGCTTTGCAATAAGATTAACTTGGGAACAGCACTTAAAAGAGAATATATCTTTTCCCGCTAACCCTTATCTTGCTGAACAATCATAATGGTTTGGGAAGTGAAAAGATAGGATTACCAATGCTGAAAAGCAAGAAAGTGCCTGTCTCACTAATCTGAAAGTATTTGGATTATTATGTGGATTACTTCTGTAAACTTGTGTACACTGAGCTGGCGACGGTGCTGTGTATTTATACCCAAGGCAGATGAATAAAATCCCAGGCATAAGCAAGCACACACACACTGCTGCAGGAATCACAGGGTGGATTGCTTCTAAAGGAATCAGAGAGGTACAGCTAAATGCTGGGGAAAAAATAGACTCTTAGTGGCCTAACAACCTTAAACACAAAAACCAGATAAAAGGGAAAGTACATCTCCAAGCTGAAGATCACAGACATGAGATGGATTTTCCTCTGTCTTGTGTTGATGGTATTTTTGAGGAAATACTAGAAGACTGAAAAGTTTAGTAATGTTACAGCAAAGCTGGTATCTCCATATTTCCTTTTTTTTGCACTGGAAACTCTGTAGAAAGTTATCTTTGGGCAGGGCTTTTACTGTAATATTCAGGGGAAAAAATAAGGTAGATTCAAATTTTGTTTTGTATTCTTTAGGAATAAAAGGTGCCTTCATCACAAGCTACAGATACTGCACATATGATTGTTCTGAAATTATAAGTCTGAACTAGGCTTTGGCCATACAAAAGTAATTTTTCCAGTTGTCTTTGTAATTTTGTCAATGTATCCTAATTTCTTACTTTTTCCCAACTCTGTCTTTGATACTCTCATGTTCTATTTTCCTCTCTCCTCACTGTCTTCCTCTTATGGGAAGAAGTTTTAGATGACATCTCCAGCGACTCTTTCTTTCTTTTGTTGCAGGATAAACTCCTCACTCCCACTGGAAAGAATTGGCACATGGGAGGCTGATGCCCTATGGTTGTTCTGCTGTATTTTTCAGTAATCCTCAGTGACTTTCCTGCTTCACCTGTGTATTTTCAATCCTTCCACAAACACATTCCAAATCATGCTTATTAATATCCTCCTGTTCCCTACAGTTTTTCACAGCTGTCCCCAGGAAGAAACAAAACAAACAAACCAAAAAAAATTAAAAAAAAATATGGAGGAAAGCAAATTTCCAGACAGATTTGACTTTGCCTCTAGGATATTCCAAATTTGCTAATCTCAGAAAAGACATTCAAACACATTTCATCTACTTTTTGCTGTCTGCATCGCTCTTCCAAATTTCTTCCTGTACATTCCCTTCCCTTTCAATGGGAAAAAAACCAGTTTTAATGGTGTGATAACTTTACTCACTTTCTAAGGGTGCAAATAATCCCACACCAGAGTGGTGTCCTCCCCACTTCCATTATAGGGGATCTAATCAAATGCAACACAGACATCTGCATTCTAGACATCTGAATTGTAGACACCTACACTGAGCTGAATGTCGCACTAAACCTGACCAACATGAGCCATTGATCTGTTCAAATGTCCCAAGCAACCAAGAGGGCACATTCTCCCTTGGTTTACACCCCTTGGTAAATTCATGACTCCTAACAAGACAAAATTCATCTTCTTCTCAAAGATTAATATCATGGTATAAAACCAAAGGCCCAGTTTTAGTAAGGCATCATTAGAAACTTGGCATAGTTTTGTTTGGCATTTCAACCTCACTGTTTTGACTCCATCCACACTGACCAGATTGTGAACCTCTGCAGCTGAAGAGAATTGCTGTCACATCATTTACCTGCAGGTTAACATGGAAATATAACAATATAAAGGGAAGTCAGAACACCCCTTTCCTTCATTGAATTTTTACAGGAGAAGCTCAAACACTCATAGTGCAACCTCAGGATGTTGTTGGGCTGCAGAAGAAAACTCTGGGCCAGCTGGGAGAGGGATTGCCACCGTGCAAAGCCAGCCCAAATGTATTTGCATTCATCTCTCTCTTCTCTCCGTTTCAGTTTTGACTATTTTTAACTTTCCTGAAAATAGTCTGAAGTTCTAGCACTGTCCTTAGAGAAATACCTTGCCTGAAAGAAACATTTGGTTAAAATTACAGTGGAAAACAAATAATTCTAGCTGCTGCCATGTTTCCCTGAATCCCTCTTCTGCTATAAGTCTCAGTTCAGTACAGAAAGGGAAGACTGGGTTTTTTGCTGGCTGTGTGAGGGGGGTGCTGGGGTGTTGTTTATCACTGCTATTTAAATTAGTTTTATATTTATAGAAGTAGCCAGATTAATAGTTTCACCTTCTTGCCACTTTGTGGAGCAGGAATAAAGTATGACTGCTTTGCTCAACCAGTCTGGCCCTGCCTGGACAGGATTTTATGTATTGGTGCTTTACATGGCTTATTTTCTCCTTAACTGCTGAAACTCTCTCAATCAATTGCTTCTTTTGTCTGTTCATTTTCTCTATTACTTTCTTTCTTGGATCCCATTTCCAAGTTTACCACCCTTCCTGAATTTAACCTTCTCATTATCTCTCTACAGCTCCCTGGAAGGAGTTTGTAGCCAGGTGAGTGTCACTCTCTTCTCCCAGGCAACAAGGACAGGACAAAAGGAAATGACCTCAAGCTGCATTGGGGGGTTCAGATTGGACATCAGGAAGAATTCCTTCATGGAAAGGGTGGTCAGGGATTGGAATGGGCTGCCCAGGGAGGTGGTGGAGTCACCATCCCTGGAGGTGTCTAAGGAAGGACTGGACATGGAACTTGGTGCTCTGGACAGGGGAACAAGGTGAGGATCGGTCACAGGTTGGACTTGATCTTGGAGATCATTTCCAGCCTTGATGATTCTATGATTCAAAGATAAATCACCACTCCACAACTGGATTTCTGTCCAATCTTTCTCTTTTATAAACAGATGGGAGGATCAAGCCCAAATATCCCAACTCACCCAAATATCCTGACTCAGCCACAAGGTGTATGTATACACCAGTGAATTAAATCATTTCAGGCGCTGCCTCCTGGCCAACTACATGAGCTGGTCACTTCCACATGAGACCCTCATAGCCTAAAATTAAGGTGGCTGCATGCAACCTGCTTGTCAAGAATACTGTCAGGCCCACCCTAGAACATGAACTGTGTCCAGGCATTGCTTAAACTGTTATGATTTTCCATTGAAAAACTGCACTAGAACCCATAATGAGTTCTGGTGCCTTAATCTGAATTTGAGGACCACTTAATCTGCTATCATCAATACGCTCAAATAAATGAGCCACTAGTTTTTTGGGTTTTTTTTTTTTGTGTTGTTTTGTTGGGTTTTTTTTTTGTGGCTTAGTCAAACTCCCTTTTTCCCTGCTGTCAGTCAGAAAAGTAAGGAAAAAATAAAAGTCAATTTGGCTTAACCACATTAATCAGCATAATTTGAAGAAAGCTAACATAACCAGGGAACGTAAGAGGGCTTCAGATGCCTTTTAAATTGTTTTATGCCAAGACCATCATATTGCAATCAGTGAGTAACATAATGCTTATAATGCCTCCTATTTCATCCTTAGTTATTTTTTATTTTCCCTGATCTGACTGAAATAAAACCTGGAACAACTGGCTTCAGCAGGGCAAAGTCTGGTAGGAAGAGTGCACTATAAATACAGTGTAGAAAGATAAAGCTATTGCCTTTATTTGACAAGCTAACTGTTCCCCAAGCACTCATCCACCAGCCTTATAAAAGGAAATGCAGTTACTGAGGTCCAAATTCACCATTGGCTTAAGTGTGTGCAATTCCACTGAAGTCAACACAATTGTATCTGTTTACTTTCATGGTGAATTGGGACCCAGACCTTTACTGAAGTAATAAAAGGTCAGTCAGACACATGGGCAAGAGACCAAAGCTGTGGCTTTGCTCAAAGTTCATAGGTGAGAGTGTCAGTTAGCAAAACAGCTGACCAGTCAGTGAAAGAATAATCACTGGGGTATATCAGTAAGTCACAGAGGTTTAGGAGCACAGTATCTCAGCAGTCATGATAAATAATTACATATTTTCACCTTCTGTAAATGCAGAGAAATTTTTTTTAGCTTATCTTATGCTGGAACAGAAGTAAGGCAAAGAAATAACGAGGCTGAATGCCTTCAAGAAACAAGTAGTATTTGCATTAAAATACAAAATTAGTCTGATACCAATGAGTGTCTGGTACCATTACATATAATTCCTTCTGAAGGCCTTAGTTAGTTTAGTTGATAGAACTGAAAGCCTGCACTGGCTCATGAGAACAGCACAATTTGTCTCACAGTCACTGTCACATTTGGGAATCTCAGACAGTATCCACAGCTTTGCCTCACCAGTCCCATCTAAAGTAGCAGGAGCCATAGCACAAAGAAAAAAATGAGTCCCACCAGCTGCATATAACTTGATCTCATGGTCCCAGGATCTCATTTACTCATATTATTACACTGCTTAGGAGCACAACAGGACATCAGCCAGGATTCACATTGTCTAAGTTGAGTGTGTAGTTAGGAAACTTGTTTAAACAGCTTGTTTAAACTAAGGCTCTCTCTTTAGTCAATGGAGACTGTATAATTAGTAAAAGCAATTACCATTCTGATAGCGATTCTCCACAGCAAAGAGATTTGTGTGTTGCCTGTAGCACAAATGGAAGACAACATGCATGCAGGAGGACTTTGGAGGGCAATGCAGGGGGTGACCCACAGAGTCAAGAGAAAGCCACCAATGACCAATAACAATGATGTAAATACATTATAAACCAACCTTACAGCAGCGAACCTACATCATTATCCTGTTATTCACTATCTCACCCACATTTCTGCGTCGCAGCCTAAGATCTCAAAAGGGGCAAGATGAAGAAAATGACAATTATGCAACAGCAGAAAGCAACAAGGACACAAACAAAACTGCAATGATAAAGAAGTTTTCAGAATATACCAAACTTAACATTTACTGAGAAATAGAAAATTTTTTGTCAAGACTAAATAAAGTGGCTTGAATTCATTCCAAAATTAGATGTCTGAGGATACTTGTTTGTAGTACGTAGTAAGTTTACAACAAGTAGTAAGCCTACTTGACCATTGAGGATTAAGGATGACAGATCTTATATAATGTTGAGAATCTCTCAATCCATGTCCTCAGACTCTCATACTTCAGAGAAGGGTGGGAACGTGACCTGAGAACTCACCTCTACAACAGAGAAGAAAGTTAATCACAAAGCAGAGGACTATCAAAGGGCTGGAGCACTTCTATGGAGCCAGACTGGCAGAGCTGGGGTTGTTCAGCCTGGAGAAGAGAAAGCTTTGGGATGACCTCATTGCAGCCTTCCAGTACTTGAATGGGGCTTGTAAGAGAGGGAGAGAGACTTTTCATGTGGGCAATAGTGACAGGACAAGGGGGAATGGGTTTAAAACTATTGTCTCTCCTAAAAGATGAGATATTTATATTAGATGTTAGGAAGAAGCACTTTACTCAAAGGGTGGTGAGGCATTGGAGCATATTGCCCAGAGAAGTTGTCTATATCCCATCCCTGAAAGTGTCCAAGCCCAGATTGGACAGGGTTTGGAGCAACCTGGGATAGCAGAAGGTGTCCCTGCCCATGGCAGAGGAGTGGAACAAGATAAGCTTTAAGGTCTCTTTGAGAGAGACTCACAAACCATTCTGTGAGTCTATGTTTGTTTAATCCATTCTTAAAACCTTTTACTGGTGAAGATTCCACCACCTGCCCTGGCAGAGCTATTCTACACTTAGAAAGTTTACCTAATGACTAACCTAAATCTTCCTTGCTATGGTTTAAGCCCTTTGATTCCCATTCTGTCCTCAGTGGATATAGAGAGCATTTCCTTTATTTTTGTAACAAATTTTTCCTTTGCTGCAGCCTGTTTTCGTCTTTCATTTCTATTTTCTTTGGTCATAAAATTAAAAGCAATACTAAAGTATGAGTATAAAATATTTAATATATACACTGATTCCATCAGCTTTCTAATAAGCAGGTTATTTGCAAGAGTAAAACTTGCATATGTGAGATTTTGAAGCTGCGTGCTTGCTTTAAATGTATATATTTAATTTTCACTTGGCATTGTTTGAGTTATGAGGCTTGCTTTAAAAATATTCAGGTCAACCTGTCTTTTCCTCCAACTCTCAAAGGGTTAAGCCCCTGGCTGATAACTCCCTTTGCAAGCCAGATCCTTCATTACAAATAGAATCCTTAGAAGAGGACATATTTCATTTTTTAACTGGAGCATATCTAATGATCCGGGGGAAAGCCCTGCCTCGTAACATTTGATGTAGCCTCAGACAAGAAGAGCAAGGTGGCATCAGCCTCCTCCTATTCAGTCATGAGCCAAGGAGCTGCAGCAGTGTACAAGTGACACGCAGAACACATGCATCAAAGTAGCAGCTCAATCTGTACGGCAAATAACCCTCTTTGGTGGCTCAGCATGGTTGCTGGCCCTGAGCTGTACTTCCAGTAATTGACATCGTTGCCCAATGCTAGAAAACAAACTCGGAAACTATTCTCATTAGACGTCCCCCCGGTTTGCTACTCCGTTATTGTAAAACCCAAACACTGAGCTTCCTACCAGCGTGGCTCTGTTTTTAATTAGTTCTGATGGCACTGGGCGACGCGCCAAGGAAAAAAATGAACTTCCTGTGATTGAGGTTTGTTGCTCAGTATGTTGCTTCCTCCACACAGAGATTGTTTTCACAACATTTTCTGAAAAGGAGCTACTGACAGAAATAATATAAGTTTTTACTGCTTTTGATTTTTTTTTTTTTTAATTCTGCCTTCCATGCTTATAAAAGACGGCTCAAAGTCAAGGTTCCCTAAAGTTACTCGTTATTTTACCTTTGTGTGACTTGGCTGATTAAAGACATCCTAGCAGAGTAATTTTTTAATAGAATAAGCACAGGCTCCTGTTAAAAAAATTTAAGAGCAAGGACTTTATAGTGGGTTAAATAAATTAATTTGGATATGTTCAGGCATGGGGTGGGGAGGGACTTGAGGCTTATATTCAGCAGCATAAGTTGTCACAGTGTGAGTAGGGGTGAGGGAAGCAGCAGATAAATGTGATTCAAAAGCAGAATTTGTATCTCCATGTGGGAATGTGATGAGTTCTAGCAGTCTCCTTCATTTCCTCTTATGAGGCTTCTCAAGTTAATTTGGTATGAAAGGCTCAAATATGATCACTTTGTTCCAGTGAACTGTAGGTGGGATTCACAGCCAAATCCCTACATTTAAGGGTCTCAGAAGGGCATGTCTGTGTTTGTGCTGTCCCTGATTTGAGTCAAAGAAGATGAAAATCCAGTTGATACCATCACTGGAGTCCAGAGAGCAGCTGACCTGACCAAATGCAGGTAGGTATTTCTTGTGTGAACTGAATTGGTTTCCAGGCTCCACTGACTTGTCTGGGCAGGACCTTCACTAATCATGGTGGGTTAGATGGCAAGAGCAGATGAGCACATCCAAATTTCAGATTCTTGACTGCAGACCTACATAGGAGTAGACATCTGCCTTCAGGTGTGTGTCTGCTCTCCAGACTCCCATTGGCAACACGGATAAGGGTTTGATTAACCACCCCCACACAGGTATCCAGTGCTGTCTGAGATGCCCCCAAGCTTCATCCTGCATCCTGCTGTCTCTAGAAAAGCGTGGCTCTCCTGTAAGTCCAGGGTTATATCTATCAACTCCCTATGGGTGTCTCACAGTCCATTGAACGTCTCAGGTGGGCACCAACAAACTATGTCAAGTCAGATTCGAGCTCAGTTTTCAGAGACAGCAATGAGAGGTTGGGCACCAAGTACACAAATTCCCATGCTACAATTATCAGAGTTAGACAGCTGCAGCAGGGGAGGAATCTCACCTGCCATGCAACTTTCCCTGGATTGATGCTACTTTATTTGATACACTGGTAATTCTTTCATGACTAATTCTGTGCTTTATAAATTTCATATTAAAACATGGTTTAGGAGAACAGAGAAAAACTCATCCTGAAAGTTTCTTGAACGTGGTTTGTAAATTGGATGTCAGCTGTGACAGCCTGATTGCCATTGCTCAAGTGCTTTGTGGCAGCCTCATTTCTGCAGGTATATAAAGACATAAAAGAAGTGATCCAACCAATGCAATTATAATGTCAGTCAAATCAGAATAAAAACAGAAATAGTGCTTTTCTTTGCCTTTGTACTTCTGGAATTACTTGTTTTACTTTTTAAAAGAAGGAGTATGAAGTGCATCAAAGCACACTAATGTATAAGGATCACTCTGATGGCATTTGAAAGCACAACACGCCAGATTTCAGAAATGACCACTGCTACAGTGGGTATAAAATGGCATCTGCTGACCATGTAAATAACTGGAGCACTAAACAGGATAACTTATTTTAATACTGTTCTTTAGTTCTGCTTATATTTAATTAATTAATTAATTTTTAGGTAGAAGACAATCTCTCAGAAATACAACTGCAAATATAGAATATAACCACAGCTTCAAGTAAATTTTCTTCTTTGTTGAAAAAAGTATAAAAGGATATTGTGACACACAGGAAAAGGTAGAAAATTCTACCAAAAACTAATAAATACAAAGACTCCAGAGATTCCTAAGGCATGGATCACCAGAAGCAGGAAGAACTACCTAGGAATGAGTGCCCTGTACTTGGCACATTATACAAGTCCTTATGCACACTCTATTGAGCTCAGTCAAATACAGGTCATTTGACCAGCAGACACTTTGCATTCAGCCCATACTGAGCTGATATTTTCCTCCTGTTCCTTGGAAATATTTCTTGACCTCATTTTGAGTAATGGCAGCTCTGGCTGAGACAACTGATGCTTCCCTACTGCCTTTGGTAGTCCTGAAAATTTCACCTGTTAGGATGGAATGGAAAACTAAAGTCCTTCATCTCAGAGCACTGGTTTTGGATTCTGGAGAAGTTTAAGAAGATGGAGAGTCTTGAGAGAAATTTCTATGAGCAGATTTTTATGTTTTTCGATATTCCGGGGCCTACAAACACCAGTACAATTGGTTTATCAACCATATTCTAAAATATGGTTCCACCTACTATCCTTATATAAAAACATGAACTTGGCTTCCAGCCACTCTTAAGGAAGAAAATCTGAGGATGCAGAATCACAGAATTGTTGAGATTGGAACATCTGAAGATCACCTTGTCCCATATCTCTGTTCAAGCAGTCACCTACAGCAGGCTGCATATTATCAAAACCACACAAAAACTAGATGGCTCTGGTTGAGAGCAGCAATGGGACACAGAAATGGCATTTCACATCCAAGGCAAGACTTTGGGTGCAGAAGTCATGAGTCACAGGATGAAGTTGCTTCTGGACTCAACATCAGCATGTTGGTTTGTCTTGGCACAGGCACCAAGATGTAGCTAAAAGCAGATGCAAGGCCAGCTGCTCTCTTCGTAGTTTCATTCATTTATGGGTAAAAGTAAGGGGGTATGCTTTCTCTGGGTTTGGAAAATATAACTTAAGTCCTACCTGGAAAAATAAATGCAAACTAGGCAGGATGCCAACACCTTATTTATCTCAAAAGCTGCTGGTCCTCTGTCTGGGCAACAGAAACTGAGCCCAGAGGGTTCCCAAAATCGCAGAACAGCAGAGTTTGGAAGGGGTGTCTCCGCATCATCTAACCCATCCCCCTTGTACAGACCATGGTCACCTTGAATAGGTTGCTCAGTGCCATGTCTAGTCAGCTTCTGAGAAGGGCCTGCTTCTGTCTCATTTGCCTTCACCCAGGAACCTTCTCTTCTCCAAGCTGAATAACCCCCATTCTATTCCTCTGTGTGAGAAGTTAAAGAGAAGTTTTTGAGTTCATATCTCATTATGTCCCATAGCTACATCTTGAGTTTGGTCTAAACTTGAGATCCAGGCAGTGATGAATGGGACACACCATGGTCCTGCTGTGCAGAACTCACCCATGAGCCTGATTTTCTCTCCCAGTAACACCCTGGCCATTATTTACCATTCCTTAATGTTGTGAAATGGTTTCTCAGTTCTGCATAAACTGTAGCTCCAGTAAGAAATCAGGCATAATGGTATTTCAAGAGCAGAAGGCTCCAGGAGGCCTTAGAATCCCTTCTAATAACAAAAAGATCTCCAAGAGAGATGGAGAGGATCTTAAGACAAGGGCTTGGATTGACAGGATGAGGAGGAATGGCTGTAAACCAAAAAAAGGAGATTTAGATTAGCTATTTAGATTAGCTATTAGGAAGAAATTCTTCAGTGTGAAGGTGGTGAGAAACTGGAACAGATTTCTCAGAGCAGCTTTGGATTCCCCATTCTTGGAAGTGCTCAAGGCCAGGTTGGACAGGGCTTGGAGCAACCTGGCCTGGTGGGAGGCATCCCTGCCCGTGGCAGGAGGGTTAGTATGAGGTGAGATTGATTGTCCCTTCCAACCCAAACAACTCTATGATTTTTTTGCAGTATTTTTTAAAGAAAACACTTCTCAGCAAAAGCAATCCAACCATAAAACCTTTGTGACTTTTTTATTAAAATCTCGTGCCTTTGTTCTGATATTCTTCATTTTCCTACCCAAGTCTTGGCTCCTTTTCCTACAAGAATTTCACAGAAAGGCCCTTTCAAATCACACTTTTTCAGTCTCAATTCTCCAAAGACTTTGCTGAAAGGTGGTATTTTATCCTCCTGATGGTATTTTATATGCCTAACCCCAAAAAGCATGTAATTCTATCAGCCTCCTTTATAAATCTCAATTTCCAAATGGTTTTGCAGGAACTATACAGGTTGGCTTAATTTACAATGCTCCACACCAACTGCACAGGGCATCTATCAGAATCTAGTCCTCAAAACCTGTGCATTTAGGTTTAGCTTACAGAGAGCAAGTCACAATCTTCAGTGCTGAAATTCCGAAGCAGGCACTGGAGTTATACGAGGGATTAATTTGATTCTGTATTTAGATTAACAGTACATGTATAAATACCAAGTTAGAGCTGATGTCAATCTTTTATGCTAATTGCTAGTTAGACCCATACAAAGACAAGCTTTGCTTGGACCACTTTTGTAAGATTGCTATCTATCTACTGTGGAGAGATTTACATTTGCTTTCCATTAACATTAATAGGAGCTGTCCACATAAATCACTCATCGCCTGTAAGAAAAGATAAAGTCCTACTAAGTTCAGAGAACACAGGCTTTCCCAATTGAAAAATCTATTAATAATAAAACCCCTACCATGTAAATATCTGACATCTGAACTATATAGTAAATAAAGTGATCCGTGAAGTGATTTCTTCAAGGGGAAGCAATGCTTGGCTAGTTCCAAACCATTTTTAAAAACTCATATAAATCCTCTGGTATTGGTAAAAACATAAATAAAGCAAACAGCTGCAGAGAAAGGAGGAGGAGCAGGAGCATAGTAATTTCAATTGTTATTTTTATTGGCCTTTATTTTGTTCTACGAGGTAGTGACAGATCCAATAAAACACCTTGTTTTACACACAGAGAGGACAAAGATTACTAGAAATGATACAGAAACCTCTTAGCTAATCCAGATGTAACAGGCCATGAGCTCATTTAAGCTGGGAAGTTAAAGGTGACCAGATGCAACGCTTGCTGCTTTGCTCCTTGTTGCTGATCCTTACAAAATTGATGCAATTCATCTCACTAGGCCAGGAGAACACAGAGATCACTGGCCAGGACTGCCTGGTACTTCACACTGGTCCAGCCTTGATTATGAGCTGTGTAACTCTAAAATATGATGACATACATAAGACAAAAGCAGAATTGTTTTCTCCTTTCTGGTGATGTAAACCTAGATTGATTCTAGTGGGGTTACAGTAAAATACCAGTAAATAATTAAAAGAACCAAGTTTTGTCCATTGTGCTGTCATCATTTAATCCTCTCTGCACCACTGACTGCTGTTTTTCCAAGGGATTCTATGAATGGGTTGCCAAAAACTTTTATCTGTGTTTTAAAATATACTCACACACCTATTGTTTCGTCTTTCCTTCCATCCTTAAAAGGGCAACATTGAGCCTTAATTAGAAGTCCTTGGCACAGCACTGTGCCATTAAAAGTCACCTATTAGAAAGCAAACTGGATGCAATGTTACATTTTGCAATTAATGCCTAATCATTTGACACTAATGAAATGAGGATACTGAACATTGTGGGCATACCTGGTGTGTGAGACAGGGGAAGTTTCTCTTCAGAAAACATCTTATTGTCTCAACTAAAATACCTCATGGGAATATAGCCATTTAAAAATATACTTTTTGAGTTTCACAGGTGAGTGTCCAACAAAATTATTCTGGTAATTTATAATTAATGTCTTACAGAGAATACATAATTTTGTGCAAATATCTCCTTAGAAAAGATAAACAACCCTAAAGAAAAAAAATCTTTAGAAACAACTGCTTCCCCTGGAAAGTTACCCTGATGGATCCAGGGAACTTTTGGCTCAAAAACTGAGATTTCAATTTATTCAACCACAAGATCTCTGGATGTAATATCTCTGTCTGTGTCACAATAAAGAGCCGTCCAGTGTGGCATGACACCTCCCTGGAGAGGCCATTCGGGTTGTGCTGATGCAGTTCATGAACTGATTTACTCCATTTGGGGTCTGGCCAAGGTTTTACCACTGGCCTTGGTTATTAGGTGGAGAGGAACAATTCCTCTCTCTTAAGGAACACAGTGGCAGCCAAAGGTTAGATTGATTTTGGCTGCCATACAGCAACATCTTTCCACTTTATCAAAGGCTTGATAAGCTTGGATTCATGCTTGGTACTCTGTCCAAATATCCATTGGATTTGTGTAGGAAGTTGGTTGGAAAGAAGCAACCACAAGTGTGATAACTTAAAAGAACTTTTACACCTGCAGGAATGGATGGGCAGAGTGGGAGTGAAATGTTGCACTTGGCAAGGAAAGGAGAGGGGGAAAAAAGACAAATAAAAATAAAAGCTGGTAAATTCTTACATATTGTGACTTGCAATGTCATATTCTGAATAAGTCGCTGAATTGCACTCATATTTTTTGGGTTTTCTGAGATCTTCACAGAAGAAGCATTGCTGTTCAGGATGCATCATAAGGAAATAAAAGTTGGCAAGCAAACAGACAGGTAGATACTGTAAATATCTTTGTTGTCTCCCTTTTAGCACAGTACCACAATGGGATTTATAGCACAGTGGCAGAGTGCAGAGCCTTAGATGTTATTTACACAGCTAAAATATAAATGTGAAGAAATCATGGCGTAAATGCAAAAAAACCATGGAACTCTTTCTCATTTAAACAGAAGTATATGAATGTATTTCTGGTGATAATAATTTAATTAGGAAGCTTTATTTGTTACAGACACAGGTCATTCTTTTGGTGCACAAAAGGATTCAACAGACCAAAAATAATATAAATAATGATTAGAATAAACCTTCCAAAACAGAAGAGGCTGACAATGAAAAAGATAGCTTTGTCCTGTGAGTGCTAAGAATAACAATAGATGGCACTTTTAGCAAAAGTGTAACATTGATATTTTACATCTAAACACTTTCAACCAACAATGTTGAGACCTTCCATAAAAAATAAACAAAATCCTCCTAAAAAAAATGATTACATGTCTGTGCAGACAGACAGGTGTGTTGAAAGAAGAGATGCTGTGATAGAAGAAAATAAAAAAAAAGAATGGAAATGGCCGATTCTTTCTTTGTGACATATTTTCTCTCTCATCCTTGCATATTTGCATTAAAGTGATTGTGAATAATGTACATTTGACCAGTGCTGTCTGCGGAACTAATGCCTATTAAAGTGATGGGAAGTAGCATATGTTGTGCCTTGGGCAGAGAAAGTCCAATCACCCCCACTGTGTGCAAGTCTCCAACTGAAATGCAGGACAGCCTGGGTTTTATCCTAAATGAACCCAGCAGGGAGAAACAGGACATAGTCTCTCATTCTACATTTAAGCTTCTAAACTAAGGCTTAAAGAGTTAGATTTGGAAAAAGGGAACTGTAACATCCATCATTTAATTTACTCGTGGAGCTAATGTTATTTTATCTTTTCCAGGTGCTGGGAATACAAAGGAAAGTGGGGAGGCAGGGGAAGTGGATGTGTATGCAGGTTGTTTCAAGAACTGAGATGCATTTTCTTTATTTGTAGCAAGGGAAAGAAAAAAGGAAGGGGGGGGGGGGAAGGACAAAAAAGAAAGAAAAGAGAGGGTGGAAAAAAAACCTTCTCCACTCCTGTTATGCTTTCACATTTTCTGCCAGTGCACGATTTTGTCAGTAATTGCAAAATGGTTTGGGTTTGTTTGGTTTCACTTTTATGTTCCTGCAGTGTACTAGAAATGTTTTATTATTTGAACAGTTTGTAAAGCTTTTTTGAGTTGTATTACATAATCTTCCCAACGACCTCCAGCATCAAGTTCAGATCTAAAGCAGTCTTTCTTCTACCTGTGTGAACTCAATAGCTGGGGAAAAAAAAAATGCAATTACAGAGCTGCATGAGAATAACAAATTCAGCTGAATTAAGGAAATAAAAATTGCCGAATTGTCATGTTTATATCTGTAGCAACAAATTTTGCTTCATTACCTTCAGCATTACAAAAAGGAGAGGGGGCAGGGGGTAGAAGGGAAAGGAGGTAAAGCTTTTTTTTATATATATAATATTCATGGAAGGACTTCATTCCCCTTTCCCATGAAATAAATCTGTCTTAAATAGGAGTGTATCTCTTAGTGATGTGGAAAAACATTTGCTGCCAATGTAAGTCAGGAGCAGTGGCAGTGAAATGAATGGATTGGCATGGAATCCCAATTACAGCAGTGCGCAGCCTGTCTGTCCCACCCAGTCCAGATTAGTGCTCAGAAGAGGGATCAAAACTTCTTTTTTCAGTGTAAAGGTAAACTGAATAACTATTCAATCTATTTTGTAATCTTGACAGCAGGTTATTAGTATTAATTATCACTGGGTAAGAGTTTTGGAGTTGATAATTTCCACTATCTCTTCATAGGGTCTAAACTAAAAGTTCAGACACCAGCTAGAGTCAAACCCTGTCTTAGACCAACCACTGAAATTCAGATGCAGATTTGAAGTCTGAAATTCAATTACACCCCAGCTTCAAAATCCAAAGTGAGCTGCTTATTTGCACTTCTGCTCTGCTAGTGACTGTAGATAGAAAATATATCCATTTTTTTTCCCGTTTATTGCTGATGCTATTTAACATTAAAAGGTAATGAGTAAATAGAAAAAAAAGAGACAGAATGTATTGCTGAGACAATTACAAGAAGAGGCTATTCCCATTAACAGAGCTTAAATTATATGATTAGATTTCTTTTATTTTCCTCACTGTTGCCTAGGAAATGTACACTGGATTTGAAGGAATTATTTTAAATTTTATTTCCTCCTTTTTCTTATCTTCCCTGAATCATTCCTTAATACCAGCAATAACAAAAGCCCTACTGAATGCTCAAAGACTCAGCTGTATTTCACCAGAGTGAGCATCCTGGATCCATACTCTGGGGCTCAGCACTGCTCTGAGCCACTCCAAGCACATTTGCCCACAAATATTGGCTGTGTCACCCAAGGCTCTTCTCCCTTTCCCTTGCTGTTATCTTTTGAGGCTATGGAATTTCAGCCTGAGCTGGATCTCCAAGCTATGGAACCTCACTCTGAGCTGGATCCCCAAACTGATCTTGCTAAAGAGGATGAAGAGAGGGAGACAATGAAAGTTCAGGCAAATAATTCAGAATATTTCTTGGTGAAAAACAACAGTCACAACAAAAGAACACAAACCCAACCAACCAAACTAGGAAACAGCATGAAAGGGAGGTGGGAGATGTGCGGCTTCAGGTGAATGGTCTTCACACTGCAATACAAAAAGCAGCTTAGTCAGTTAAGAGCAACTGTGAGATCACAGCTCTGACAAACAAATATCTTATTCAATCATCTGCCAGACTGAACAGATCAATAAAAGTGCTATTTTACCCTTCACAGGAGCTGAAGCACTTGCAGAGCTGAGCTCGGCCCTGCCTGGCTGTGTCTAACCCTGGTTACTGATTAACCAGGATCCTGACTCCAGCTCCTGGGCTCTCATTCCCATCCCCAAAGAGGTGCCTGACACCCTGGGCTGCAGGCTGCCCCCATTCCTCTCCAGAGGTGGGATTCAGCTCATGATTAAGAGACTCAACTTTGGTGTCTACAAGCAGTGTCTAAGCAGGTTTCTGCTTCTACGATCAATGGAGATATAAGCAGTACAGTCAGTAAAGTCATGACAGAGTAATTTTGCCAACAGATACCAGTTTAGCCAGAGTATTATTTAAACTCTCCCAGTGTCCATAATGAGATGGGCAGTTTCAAACCCTGTTTAGAAGACTTCTAGGTCTGTGCTGATTCAGCCAAAGCCATTTCCACCCGTGGGTCCTGGCAGTGTTTTATTTCCTAGAAAAAATGTTGCTTAGATATCTGCCTTAAAAAAAGATGAATTGTTCTCCAAGCTCCACTGACTGTGTTAACTAAGAGTTGGATTCAAGTGCTCAGCCATAGGTATCTAGTGCTACTTGTGATAATGTAGGATATTTAATCAAAAGTCCATGTCTCTTATATGTCCTGTGTCACATTATAAAACCACTGACTGGTTGGGCTTGGGAGGGACCTTTAAAACCATCTAGTTCCACTCCCCCTGCCATGGACAGGGATACCTTCCACTAGAGCAGGTTGCTCAGTGCCTAATAACCTGACTGGGATGTAGCCAGCAAATCAGCAGCATCATGGACTCAGGTGACTCAGTAAAACTTGTTTTGGGATTTAGTTATCTAGAATAAATTTATATAAATTATTCAGAAAGGGAATCCTACACTAGAATTCCTTAGTTCACCACTTCCTCTACCACCTTAAGAAGATGGCAATGAAGGGACGCTAGTTCCTGATGCAGTTGGTGAGAGCAAACTTGCAATGGAGGAGAAATTCAACGCTAAAAATCTCTCCTTTTATTACACCATGAGTAGGGCTTGATCCTTCAAGCCTACCAACAATCTAAATCAACCCATCACTATTTTAACTTGATATGTTCTCATAGTCAGATTAGAGACCCACAAGGAGCTATTTGAACCCGTCCATCTCTTTCTCTTCCTTATTCCCACACAAAACAATATCTAAATATGTTCCTATTCATCTTGTGCATCTGAAACTAGTGGAGAACAAGGAGCAAAGTCCAGAACCAAAGGTGCACAAAATCTAAATAATTCTGGGCATCAACTTTGACTCCACAGGGCAGCCATTCTTCCCCTTCATCACTGGATGCTCGTGTTGGATACAGACTGTGGCTACTTCAAACCCATGATATAATGTTAAGGCATTTTAAATACAAATGATTCAGGCATTTAAGACTTAGAGTTGAAGACTCTTCTCACTGCAAAAGCCCAGAGGGAAAAGATTTCAAGGGTCCTGAGCGGTGAGAACAAAAAGCCAGTTGTCCCTCACAACATTACATCCCTTCCTAGGGGGCTGTGCCATTTCTATCTTTGAGTTTAGCTTCGATGCTTTAAGTGACCTCATTCCCTAATTTATTTTGACTGTCTCTTCCCAGTCTTTGTTTTTATATACTTACTACATTATTAGTTCACTTCTCATAATTACAGCTGCACTTTGAGTAGCAGGTTTTAACTGCTCCCCTGACACTGGTGTTGAAGCATGAAATAGTCTCTGGGCACTCTCTTTGGTGTACGTCCTCCTTAAATATTTTTTCTTGGATCTGAGATGTGCTCACTGCTGCTTGCCTTATGTTTCTGTCACATTTCTGTCTTTCCCTCATTCTGCAGACGTTTTAGTTCACATTTAAGAAACTGGGACAGGAAGAAAAAAAAGGAGGATGGGAGGATGGAGTGTGTGAATTACAACCTTAAACAAAGAGGTGGCTAAGAAAATAAAAAATCCTTACAATTATCCAGTGTGACTTTACACATACATCTGAAACTTATGTAACATGATCATTTATGATAACCTTCCCCAGACCTATTAAGCAATGTAATGATGAAAACAAAATTATTAAACCAAGAAGAAAAGTTGGGAACCAAGGCTGGTTCAAAATTTCAACTCATACTCCAGCCTAAGGTAAATAAGCTTTTTAAACACCAAATTAACTTGGTTTAGGTGCTTCAATTCTATTCACCATTGCAAAAACCATTCACAAATGCATACCAAAATTGGAGACAGCCTTGGAGCTGTGCTCAGTGCATGAACCCTTATCTTTTTTGAAGTCAAAGAGACTTTCACCATTAACATCAACTGTCCCACAATTTATTTCCTGGTGCTTTTTGTACAAGCACTGATACAGTTTTGAAGAAAGGTAACTATTCTGTGACAAACTGACCTCATAGCTTGGTAGTTCTTTTGCCCCATGGGAATATTGTACCTCACTGCTAAAAAGCTTTATAGTAAAATGTAGGAGATGATATAAATAGACTCAGTGATGCCACCAGGTCAGTAGAAAAAAAACTAATTCCTTCAAAGATGGCTGGACAGTACCACATCTTGCTTGGTTTTTTTGGCCTTATTTATTGCTAATTTCAAAATGCATCTATTTGTCCTGTGAGTGGATGTGTTTGGCAAGGAAATTACGAGCAGCTACCACCGAGCACAGATGTTCATTGTCATCATTGATAGCAACAAATATCATCAGTCCAAGCCAAGATCACTCCTCTAAGGGGAAAGTACATATAGCTATCATTCAAAAACCTCAGCCTCAGATCCTTGATAGTTCAGTAACTCACAGTTTTGCCAGTGGGGATGATAGAAGTTTCTTTGTTGTGATGGATGCATTTGCCATTACTCACCATACCGGTTCTCCCCTCCCCTCCAGCTGTTTTACTGTGGTATAATATCCAAAACCCATGAATCTTGCAGTATCCTAGCAGCCCGCTCTGTAACATTCCAGCCTGACAAAATTGGAGCTAATAGTTCAAACAAGCTGAAACATCAAGTGGGAAAGAGTCAAAGTAGACTTTTCATTAAAGGCATTGACTATTAGGGAACAGGGAGATAAATGGTGATCCAGTAACTGTCCCTGTCTAATCAGAAAGTGTCAATGTATTGATTGCCTCATTATCACTGAATTAATTATAGCTCTATCTCTCTCTAGATATTCCACTTATAGCTTGATATTAGGACTTGCTTTTCTTGACAAAATGATGTGGTTTTGTTTCAAGATTCTCTGAAGTTTTAGGTTTGTTTTTTTTTTTCCTTTCCAACATGAATTGTATGTTTTGCGAAAGGATGGTGACCTGGAAAATTAATCTCTGCTTATCCATGCAAACAGACACAATATCTCTGCAAATTTCCAGTCTGCCAGCTCCTTCTGAGATATTACTGTGAGCCTACAGCTACAAGAAAAAGGGCTTTGCATCTATTTCACTGGAATTGGTATGACTCTATATTGACAATGTGATGGAGTCCAATGACTGTCTGTTAGTAAGCAAGGGACTGCACTGGGAAAGCCAATTTAGCCCATGTGATCAAGCAGGTGGTCACAGCTCTACAGAAAAATGAATTTCAATGACCTCCAAACCAAGCACCAACTTCCTGTTTATATGTATATCCAGTTATTGCAAGATCAGCTGCCTTCCCAGTTTGGGGCTCTACCTGAGATCACTGCCCCTGAATGGTTCCCACCTAAATCCAACAGCAGTAGGAAAACCATTCAAGGTCTAGAACAGGCTGTGCAGGGCAGTGGTGGATTCACCATCCCTGGAAGGGCTTTAAGGCCTTTAGGATGTGTAGATGTGGCACTTGGGAACATGAGGTGAATTTGGCAGTGCTGGGGGAAGGCTTGGACTCAATGACTTTAGAAGTCTTTTCCACCCTAAACAATTCTATGTTTCTATGAGCTAATAGTGTACTGCATTTAATGTAGCCTTTCAGAACAGAAGTTCTATGTGAAATAAGGGTTTGTGAGTTTTTGCTTCTATTCTTTTATCATTTTTTTTAATTTACTTGGTTAGCATTGTTATATTTGATAGAAATTATCTGATGTGTCATCTCATCATTCGTTTATTTCCAGGTGCCCACTTAGACAGATATGGAAATACTGGCATGGGAAGATTGGGCATCTTTTCTAAGTTCTTTCAGGAGAATAACCATAGGTGCAAACCAGCTTGGGTGTCTGAATAGACAGGGAGCTTGGTATACAGTAAGTTATTTTCTCTTTCTGTGATATTATCAAATATCACTTAGGTATCTTATTTATGTTTTTATATTAAAATTATTTATTTTCTACTTTGATCTTTGGAGGTGTCATAATGAATAGGGTGAAATCTAATATTGGATCATATCTGCAGGTACATTAGAGCAATTGTTAAGAAATCCAATGGTGTTAGACTTTGCAGGCTAATTCATCTTTGTTTTAATGATGTAAAATAAACAGTTGATGATGAAAACAAAAATACATTATTTTCTAATGTGGGAAGGTGCAGGACTTTCACAGGTGCTTATGATTTTGACTGGTTTTACATAAGGGATACAATTAACATGTGATTCGTTTTCTATTTTTTTACTGTTTGGCGGTTTTTAAGGTAAAACTGTTTCCGTTGTTTGATTTCAGGTCCAGAGTGAAGGACAAAAAGATGCACATCCTTACTTGCCAGGCTCAGCTCTGGAGATCATGGTGCTGAAGGAGAACCAAAGAGGGTCATAATTGGCAAACTGTCTCAAATCACTCCTTAACTACACATTCCTTCATCTGGGTTTCATTCACAACTTCTTTTACCCCAAACGTATTTACAGCTTTTGGAGGCTGAGTCCTGTTATATTGAACCATTGGTATCGCCTCCACATGCATTGATCTTAGCTGTGTGCTGCAAGAGTGCAGAAACCACAAAGTCTAAATTTAAAAACATCCCTTTCCTCCCACTTTAAGTGCTGGACAATCCTGTTCACCGGCAGAGGAAGAGAGGGATTATTATCCTTTGAAGGAAGCAGCCTAAGAAACTATGGCCATACAGTCTGAGAGCAGACAGACACTTGTTGGCTGTGTTGAATTTTTATCTACAATTTGTATTAGGCTTTGTCTGTTTAGGAGGAATAGTAAGGGAGACACTTCTGAATCCAGATCTTTACAATAACACCTCCCATCACTTTTATCCATCTCAGTATCTGTGGGTTCTTTCTTTTCTATAATCAAGTACAACTTGTAGAATAATAATTATTACCTCACGAGACAGATATGAAGCTTAATTAAATAAAGGCTGATTATCAGAAACTTGGAGCATGTGCAGAGCCTGTTTGCTATAGCTTTTATATTGCTAAAGCTTTTTTGCAGATCAAGCCTGGGCTGTACAAGAAGTGATATGAATCATCTGTATCAAAGGAAATATGACTCATTCAAGGCAGAGCCATCCAAGACAACAAACAAGACATTATTTTGATAATGAGAGATTTATAGAGGAGACACAGAGAGAAGGATCTCCTGGTTCTTTCAACCCAGCCCCTCTTCTAGGCCCCTACACAATCTCCTTAAAAATGTAATAATCCTCACTTGAACATCTTGACTGAGAAGGACTAGCCAGCAATTCATACAAGATAGAAAGCAGATGAGCCTCCGTTGTTTTTACACCTAAACTCAAACCAGACTTCATCAAGTTCCTCTGTTCTTTTACTGCTGGTTGCAAGCTGAGACTGGAAGTGGAAATGCCACAGCATCCCAAAGATGGGCAGCATTTGTGATGGGATGAGAAGCAGATGTTGAAGAAATCTCTGAAGAGATGATCTTCTCACAGAAATTTCCAAGTTTTTGCACAATGCAAGCCCAAGACTTCAAGAAACAGGTGTATGCAGCCTCCACCCCAAAAGAGCTCTGTTTAAAATATCTTTTGTGGCACATCCAACAACTCTAGAAATATCCTGGAGCATCTCACAGGGATGAGGACCAACATGTGAGTCACTAACCCAAGTCATCAATGTACCTTGGTTTTATCTGCCCAACTGAAGGTAAGTTAAACCCAGTCTAGTGAAGGCACCCTGCCCATGTCAGGGGCTTGAAACAAGACGACCTTTAAGCTGCCTTCAAACTCAAAGCCCCATCCAACCTGGCCTTGAGCACCCTCAGGGATGGGAATGTGCCTCAAGCTAAGAACAGACTGAAATCCATTCCTCTCCTCTATCATTGTCTTTCTTTATGGCATCAAATTGGTTGTTGGGTCAAAATTCCTACTACATTTTAATTTCCATGGAACTTAATTGACTTATTGGCACCCAGTTGTGAAGTCAACTACACTGAAGATTGTTCAGCTTTTGTGGTGAGATGACTTAAGTATTGTGACTCAAACATGGTCAAACAGAGAATTCCATTGTATTGTCTCATTTTAAAAAATGGAAGCCATAGGTGGGATTCATCTTACCTGAGCGTGTTTAAAGCCTTGATGACTTTAGTCATGCTAACACACCTAAAGGTAATTGCAATTCAAACTTTAAGTTTCCCAACTAAGAACTCTTTCAGCAAGTCTTTCATCTCAGCTATGTTAAATGCATATTTTAGATCTATTGATCTCAGAATTACCTGTCTTCCCTACTGCATACTAAGGGAATCCATAACAGCTTCCCTAAATCTAGACTTTGAAACTATAAACACCTAAATTCCACCTGAAAAAAGCACTGAGGCATAATTTAACACCTTAACTCTAACCAAAAACCTGGCTGC
Organism: Camarhynchus parvulus; assembly: GCF_901933205.1. Taxonomy (NCBI): domain Eukaryota; kingdom Metazoa; phylum Chordata; class Aves; order Passeriformes; family Thraupidae; genus Camarhynchus; species Camarhynchus parvulus. Next base: position 108,664,031 of record NC_044573.1, on the reverse strand, counting down.
AAGCATCTTCTGACAGGATATTTACAATAAGATATTTGTTAATGGAAAACTTATTTTTTAAAGAAAAAAAAAGAATGAATGAGTTATATTCAAAGATTTATGGGTCTACAAGGAGCTAACACAACATAAAATTTTGACTCAAGGCTTTTTAAGAGTGATCAAACCAAATGGGTATTAAGTGAGGATACTGTAAACACATTCATAAAATATGATTTCTTTCTATGTGTGCATTATCTTTATGGTTGCCATATACCTAAGTATTAGTATTTTTCCTTTAATTCTTGCAAAATCTGAGTGCTTTATAGTGATTAATTGATTGATTGATTGATTGATTGATTGACTGATTAATTAAATATAGCTCAAACTCATTGTCTTGGATAGAAAACCATTTGGTGGGTTCGCTAAAGTATGGAACTCTTATGGTTGGTGAAGAAGTAGGGGGAAAAAGGAAATCTTTTTGCCTCCTGCTTTTCCCCCATGAAGACACCTTCATGGTGTGCCACAGGCTACAGTTTTTCATCCCAACCCTTTAACCAGTTACCTGTGAATATCTGAAACTGCTGGTGGAAGGGTTCATAAAATGAAGAGCAGCTTCACACTCCACCATGTACATTGTTTTAAAATAAATAGACACTCTACTCCCATTTATTAAAGCCAAAAGGGATTTGAAAACAAATTTCATTTCCTAAACAACCGGAGATTTTCCAATAGATTTGAGGTATTTCTATCTCTGAGGGACATGTGAAGCTCATCTCATTAACACCTATTAAAACATTTGGACCAAGCCAGTCTTCCAGTTTCTCTGTGTGGATTCAATACCAAAGTAGGAACCTCCAGACAGTGATTCACTCCATCCTAAAGCAGGTTGCTTGTTGATTAAACAGAACTAGGAGTCTAATCTATACACAACCAGCATGGAGAGAGCTTAATCCCTTCAAAAACAATCAGCTACTGCTATAATGCAAGTCTTACCCAAATTAAATAATCAGGCTCTTTTAGTACCAAATCAACCAGATCACTTGTTTCAAGCCCAAATAAACATCTCCAGTAACAACCAAAACCAAATGTGAGAATTACCAACATAAACGCTCGTTTTGATGAAAAAATAAATCCCTGTATTCTAAGGCTGTTTGGCTTAAATCAAACAACCAGCTAACCTTTGAACCAGCACTGGGAAGTTTTCATTCCAATGAGAGATTTAGGAATCCATGCCAACAACCTACACTCCATCTCCAGTTGGCAGGAGGTTGGCAGGGATACAAAAAAACATGTTAACAATGCTTCTTTTTTTCTGTATATACAGTAAACCTTATGTGTATCAACACACTTGTTTAAACAGCTTTTTGAATCTGACTCACAATCTTCATGAATACATAAAAAGTTCCAGATGTTAAAATGTCCCAGGATGTGCATTTTAACCAACTTTGTTCTGCATTTGTAGCCTGACATGCAAAGAGGGCATATTGATTAGAATTACTGGCATACTTACTGCTTCAGCTTTCCTGCTTCCTACTGAGTGGTATTTGCCATGGAATGACTTGTCTTTGTGCTATTTATTCCTAGCACGCTGCTCTTGGGATCCTGGATGCTTTGGAAATTCCCTTCTCAGCAGAAGCTGGAGAGTTGAAAGGGGAAGAAAGAAAAAAGAAGGGGGAAAAGCAGTCTGAGACTTCACAGGTGCAGTGAGGGTGAGGTTGAGGGGAGGAAGAGAAGAGGGTGAGCAGAAAATGTGTTTTCCCTTCTCTGCCTTTACAGGAGCTGACCAGACAATGCTCATGTCTGTGCTGAGCTCAGCTCACCCTTGGCATGTCCATGCCAGAGCCCTTGCACCAGTGCTAAGTCACTGTTTACTTTAATTCTTACCCATTATTAAATTTAAGACATGGAATCCCCTGTAGCCATTTGCTTTCATTAACAGTGAGCGTGTGTGCACAGCCAGAAAATCCAGGACCTGGAAGGAACACACAGCAAATATTACAGCTTCAGCAAATACCCAATAGAAGTGAGGTATCCTCGATTATTTGCATGACAATTATCATAAAGGCTTAGTGGAGCTTAAAATCAGATTTTGTGATTCTTTCTGACCTTGCTTGCATTGATGTCATACCAATGGCACATTTCTGATTTTGGTTTAGCTACTTCTGAACATGAATAAATGAAGTTTATGTGGATCTTTTTGAAGTGTCCTAATTATTCTGTTATTAAAAAGGATGAAGCACTTAGCTCAAGGTCTGTAAAGGGTTGATGGAGCCTGTGCTCCTCTGTACTTGGAGTGATATCTTAGAATCTTATCCAGTTCATTTATTGCAAACACCCAAAAGAGGCACCACAGAAAGCAGCAGGTACTCACTTGATGGAGTAACCCAAATGATGATATTTCAGCTCCCTGATGAGTCAGCTGGCACCATCAGGACTGACAAAGAGCTCTCCAGGGACCATGTGCATGTTTTACTCTGTGACTTTTCAGTTAACAGTGCATACATGATGACAGGAGCAGGAGTCTTCCATCCCAGCACACAAGCCAGCTGCAAAGCAATTTTGCCTCTTTTTCCCCTGGTCCCATAAAATTTGCATTCCTCCCTGCAGAACAGCCTGTGCCTCATGTTAGGAATGAAGGATAAGTCCCTATTTCCTTCATTTTCCTCCTTTGCCCCAAATCTCCTGGTATAGAATAGATTTTGATGTGGAAGATGCCTTCTGGGTAAGGCAAACCTTGTGTTCTTCAGGACCACAATGTTTTAGCTGAACTCACTCTGGCAGAGTTAGGAACAGCCTGTGCAAGCCTGGCTTGGACCCCTGGCACCATGGACCAGGCACAACAGCAGCTGACTCAGCAGGGACACACATCCCCAGGTACAAATCAGGGATGAATGAGAGCTGGGCAGGTGAGAGGAGCTTCATGAACTTGGCTACAGCTGCGAGTACAGGGTCAGGGGTGGGACAAAATAACCTACATTTATCCTCTCAACTTCAACTTTTTGGGTTTTTGATTAAAATTAAATATAAGTGGGAGCTGGCACCCTCTCTCTTCTCCACTGGCAGTGTTGGCTACTTCCCACAGCAAGATATTTAATATTTCGAGAGCCACCAGCACCTGTATGCTGAAAACAACACTGAAGTGTCTTTACCTCTAATTGAAACTCACTTCCCTTTATCTCTGAGTGACACTTTATATATTTGCTTGCTTGGCTTCATCTGGCAGTGCCAAAATACAGGCAATAGGATTTAGGTGTTATCCAAGTGGTGGGAATGTGGCCTCCTGCTCTAAAAATTTGCCTAATAGTGTCAGCAAAAGGACAGATGATGGAGGACACTGTAGCAACATCAATAATGCTTAAAAACTTCAGGTGTACCCAAGCCTGGGCAGGTTGAAGCCTGTGGCATCTTAATATTTAGATTAGCAATTTAAAGTAATGAATCTCAAATGCTGTAGAAATTTATTCAGATTGGAGGTGTTCACCACAGGAAGAGTGAGTTCACCTCACCCAGCTTTAATCATCAGAAAGTCAAGACATTCATCTGCACTGTTTCATCAGTTCCTGTTAGAGCCAATGGAGAGAGACACAAACCTCCAGAAATGGCCTTATCTATCCCAATGTAAGTGAGATGAGCTGCTCTCTGGAGGATCCTGTCTGCTTCCATTGACACTGAGAGATGATCATCAGCTTAGGAAACCAGCTTAGATTTGGAAGCTGCCATCTAGACATGTGACATTCCATGAGACTCATCTCCCCCCTAGATATTCAGGATTCCTTTAAAAATCTCATCGTGAGTGTTGTTGCAGTAACAAATACTGCTTTTTCATATTATTCTTCCCAGAAGCAAGTTTTGATTTCAAGTGCATCTCTTTTTCTCCAACAATGCTACGCTGTCATTCTCCTCTTCCCCTGTTTAAACACACATATATGTGCATATATATGCACATACACACTATGTAGATGAATTAACTGTATTTCATGTGTAATGCAACATGCATGCATTTTATGGCATTTGATTACATATGAACAGGGAATTCTGACAAAGTCTCTAGATTTCTGCACTGAATTCCAGGCATGGAATACTTTTTGTATTAACTATTCATGGAATCGTGGAATGGTTTTAGTTGGAAGAGTCATTAAAGCTCATCCAGTTCCAAATCCCTGCCATGGGCAGCAACACCTTCCACCCGTACAGGTTGCTCAGACCAGGGCAAGCTGCTGGAAATAAAAGCCTTAAACAAATTATTATTAGTTGTATATGCTTGAGAGTTATTTTTAAACCACCTTCCCCCAGGTGCTGTAGTTGGCTTCTTCTGGGATACCTAAGTCATGTAAAATTTTGAACCACTCTCATCTCTTCTTCCAAACTAAAGTCAGCTGAAGCTTTTAAAGTTCACACTTAAAATTAACTTCTTGTCTGTTGAGTCTTATAAATGTTCTAATCTATAGCTTGTGCTTCTGACCTATGGACAGTGGCTGTCAGGTGCACAGTTAAAATAATCAGCTTTTATCATCATTTGAAACCAGAAAGAAAAACAAACAAAACCAAAACAACAATAAAATCCACACAAAGACATAAACAAAACAAAAAACCCAAAGGAAAAAAAAAAAGAGAAAATACATACACACTCTGTTTATAATATCAGATGGAGGTTTTTTGTTGTTTTTTTTTTTCCAGGAAAATAAATTACCAGATAAATAGCTTACTTGGATACTAAACAGATTTAGCCCTTCATGCCATTTAAAGGGAGAAAACTACTTTGTAACAGGAAAATTATTTTTATATCTCCTATCTCACCTGGTGCATTTCCCTTCCATTCTACTGATAATCCCAACATACTTTTTATTAAGAGCAATTCCAGACCCCATTATTGTTCCAAGTTCTGACATTCACATAGGAAATGAAAAACTGCCCTAACCTTCCTTCCTGCTCATAAAGTCCTGGAAGAGGTGGATAAGACCACAGAATCTTTTGACTTAGGGTAGAGGATTTTTTTTTTTCCTGCATTTGCATAAATCCCCCGGGCAGGCAGGAAGAGACAATATTTCAAACCCAATCCCAAATATTTCATTTGGAGCGGTTATCTCATAATTACAGAGCTGCAGCCAATTAGCAAAAATAGAAACTTGTGGAATAATTCTGTGCTGTCAGAGATGGAGGAAGGGATGGAGCTTTTGGGCTTTAGCATGTATTATATGCAGATCTACACTCCTGGACAAAACCAGGCAGTCCCACAGAGTGACCAATGATTCCTTTGCCTGGGGGGTACACACACCCTGGACACATTGATCCAAACACCTTTTCCTTGTGGAGAAGTTTTCTGTTGTGAGACAACCACTGCTGCCATGGTGATTTAATAAAACAATGAAATGTTATGGGCAATTCGAGGCACAGGCTTTATTTGCCCACCAAAAATGCACAGAGAATTTGGAGAGAATATCATTGTCTTTGGCAGGGAATTAGCATCCACATGCAGAACTTCCCTGGATAATTGCAAGGGGGGAAAAGCCTTTTCTTTAACATCACCTGACCCTCAGAATCTGCAATAACAAGAACCCCCAGTGTTGTGTGGGCCCAGAACACAGTGAGGTGAAGGATGGAACTCTGGATGTCTGCAACTCCTGCTGGGAAACTTCCTTTGAAAACCGCTCAGACTCCTCAGTCCTGCACTAGCAGATTGGATTTGGTGATTCAAGGTTATTCCTGCCTCATATCTTACTCTTGAGCGTTTCCAACCCACTAATTTGCTTCTCTGCCACATGCAGCTTCTGTTTGCAGGACACAGACTGCTCAAGTGTTGTACAGGTGAGTACTGGAGGCCATGGTGAGGAGGGGATGGGGGCAGAACTTTTCCATCTTCATGATATATTTATCATTTATGAATCAGATATGTCCTGTGATAGCTCTCCAAATAAGCAAACCTTAGGAGTTGGACTTGGTAATCCTTGTGAGTCCCTTCCAACTCAGGATATTCTATGATTCTAACCTCTGCAACATTTTTTTCGAGTGAAAATTTGGGTATGTTTTACTTCGCCCTAATATCAGACCCTGTCCCTGAATATAACAATCACAGAATTCCTTGTGATTAATGGCCTTTTGGCCAAAGAAAAGTGTAAGGGATTATCTCTTACAGTCTAAAATGTCCTCTTACCACTTCCCAGGCTCAGGAATGAGTCTCAAAGCTTGGCTGTGTCTACAGTAGGTTATAGGCAGAGCTGCCACAAGCATGGGATGTTTCCTATTCTCTGTGCCATGCAAACAGCTCTACTGCAGACCTCTTGTAGACTACTTATTAGGTCTCTGGGGAGAACTTAGAGCCCCTGCCAGTGCCTAAAGGGGCTCCAAGAGAGCTCGAGAAGAACTGCAGACAAGGCATGGAGGGACAGGACAAGGAGAGATGGCTTCCCACTGCCAAAGGGCAGGGTTAGATAAAATATAGGGAGAAATTCTTTGCTGTGAGGGAGGTGAGGGCCTGGCACAGGGTGCCCAGAGAAGCTGTGGCTGCCCCTGGATCCTTGGAAGTGTCCAAGGCCAGGTTGGACAGGGCTTGGAGCTACCTGGGATAGTGGAAAATGTCCTTGCTCATGGCAGGGGGGAGGAATGAGATGAGCTTTAAGGTGTCTTCCAAATCAAACCATCCTATGATGCCATGGCTGATGTCTTGAAATGACTTTCCTAAATCACATACATGCAAGCACGTGGATCCCAGCTTTTCACAGAGATTTTATGTGAAAGGATGGGCAAATTTGCCCTTCTGTGTCAGCTCAAGGCCAGCTGAAAGGAACAATCCAAATTCTCCACTGTTTCTGTATGAGATCCCTGATGCAGAAGTGCCATGTCACCACGGCTGGCAGTCAATCACCTCATGTCTCAGTCCCCTTGAAATGAGCTGGATCTCTGGATGTAGTTGGATAAGAGTAGGGAAAGTCTGCAGTTTCTTGGATACTGCACAGTGAAGGACTAAGTAGGTTTATTCCTGAAATGGGTAAAGATGCTGAAGGTCATGCCCAGTACAAATATGTCAGAGCAGGGAGTTTAAAGTGCTCCTGCCCATCAGCTTTCCTCACCTGCAGGAAGTCCACCTGTGGGTGTTTCCAGCCCTGTCTACACTGATGGTGTTTCTGCCTACTGATAAATTGGCCCTGTGTGGTTATCATCAGAATTTTACTTGGATCCTTCCAAAATTTGCCTGTTTTCCCATATACATACTACAAGGAAAATTATTTACACAAGGCTGATAAAATCACATCCTTGAAGGAGGTCCTGTGTCACATTGGTTCTAGCCTATCTCAAAAGGAATATTCTGTGTTGCATCAAAAGGCCAAAAATATGAATCAACTACTTTACAGTGGAGAGCACTGAAAAAATTAAGGCCAGGCCCTTTTTCTACTGAATCAATTATAATTTTGCTCCTGATTGACATAAAAGCTGAATTAGACTTCATAACTACTTCCCTGAGTACTTTAATAGCCAACCCTGTGTCTTTATAATGCCTGTATTTATATGGCTTAGTCATTTAACTACATCCTTTCCCCTTCATTTATGTTACAAATAAACAGAAATTGTTGAGCTGATGCCTAAAAAAAAAAAAAAAAACAAATATTTTCTACAGTAACAACTAAAAAATAGGATTCTCCTCTGGCCCTGCATTTATTAAGGAAAAATTGGGTCCAGTAATTTTTATTATACTCATTATAAAACAGACCACACACTAGTTTCTTTTAGAAATGTTTAATCAGGGTTTTAAAATTATTAGCATGGCTCCCAAGACCTGTAACACCTTGGGACGTACAGAGGGTATCTACTGAAGGGTCTCATCCTTTCCCCTCCCGATTTGTTCCAAAAAACCACATTTACTGGTGTGATTGCAAAGAGGTGGATATGGAAGCATTGTGTGCTGCAGTCTGACACCAGAAGGTGTGATATTGTCTATTTTTGCATCAAAGTCACCCAAATGAAGAATAATCTGCCCCATATGGATACTGATATGACTCGATTGTGCCATTTGGGCCAGATGCCAAGGAAGTGGGGTCTGATAGCTTCAAGCTGTCTGCTGTGGAGGATGGACTCATAACTCCTTATGTTACAAATATCTGAGTTTCCCACTGCTTCAGTCTTTTTTTTTCTTCTTTTTCTGAAGTCCAGGAAGGCTCACTAGAATGGGCAAAACCTGGCATATTTTTCTTCTTTCTTGTGAAGCTTTTCTGATGTTCCTCCCACATCTTCAAGCAAAATGACAGTTGGCTAAATGCCACCCTGCTTTAAAAAAATAGAATATGAAAGCAAACATAAAATGAAGTGGATAAAAGAAAAAAGAGGGTAGAACAAAGAAAATTGGGAAAATTAAGATCTAGAATAACATAATTAGCAAAGTGAGAAGATTCAGAAGTTACTAGAACAGACTGTAATTTTTTCACATTTAATTTTAAGTTAGTAGAAAGAAAGAAAGAGGAATCAAGATAGAAAGGCCAAGTAATCCTTACAGTGACCTTACTGGTGCTTTTCCTGAAATCCAGGTCACACTTCAACTCTTCCTTGTGCACTGCATCATGTCACTCTGCTAGCTGGCAGAGCAATGAGTGAGTTGATGTCTAAAAGCAAGCCCAAAAGGTGTTGCTCTGCACAAATGCTAAATGTTGCTGTTACCACGTGAAAACTGCTGCTCCATGGATCTCACAAGGTGAAAAGGGAGCCTGGTGTGCCTCTGGCTGGGGACACAGCCAGGCCAGGCTGAAGTCACACACAGACTGTTGTGTAGGCGCTTCAGGACCCTGCCAAAGCAAGGTCTATAAATGCAATATATGGTTTCAAACCATGGATCGTGGCCAGCCCATGGAAAACTTGCTCACGTTTCAGCCTGCAGGTTAGCCAGGGATATTTGAGGGAAGGAGGGACTCCTGTCCCCATTTCTGGTGGGGATGCCAGAAGTTCCTGCTGCACTTTACACCCCCAGAGACCATGGGGAAAGGAAAAAACACCTCACAGATTTTCAGCTGGTGAGTGCATCAGGAAAGCCTCTCCCTCCCTCCCTGCCACCATTCACACCCAGAGTTACATTCTCTAAAAACCTTTCACATGGCCTGAGAAAGGCCCGGCCAGTTCCTCTCTTTTCCCCATAATAAGAAAGAGCAGAAGAAACTTTGCAGTTTATGGACGCAATAATCTCATTAAAGCTTCACCATGGCTTCCAGAAGTTTTAATAAACCAGCTGGCTAATCACAATAATCTCCCTCCCCCCCTCCACTTTATGGAAAGATCCTGCGGTCAGGAAATATAAAACTCTCAACACATTGACCACAGCAAGGATTACAGCCTCATGCAGTGACACTTTTCCAACTGGAGATCTTGTGTGCTGCACAAACCTCAAACAACCTCATAAACAAGTTTGAAGCAGACCTAAAGCCAGGCTTGCCAAGGAGAACATCAAGAGTGATTCTGTTAATGAGGTCTGGCTGGAGCTGAAACACCTCTCCTAAGTGTGTTATTTTTAATCAAGTCATTTCCAACAGGAACCTTTATGAGAGTGTGCCCTGATTCATTCCTTAAAATTCACACTTGAAGGCCCCAGTCTTGGGCCACTGATGTCACCAAAGGCTGTGGCAGTGGTGGGTGCGTGTCGAAGCAGACACCACACTCAGTGACTCAACACCCACAGCTCAGACCTGAATCCACATCCTCAGACTCTCATACCTCAGAGAAGGCTGGGAACATAATCCAAGGGCTTTCCTCTTCATTAGAGAAGAACCTTAATCACAAATCAGAGAGCTATCAAAGGGATGGAACACTTTTATGGAGACAGACTGGGAGAGCTGGGATTGTTCAGCCTGGAGAAGACTTTGGGATGGCGTCATGGCAACCAATACTTGAACAGGGTTTATAAGGGAGGGAGAGAGACTTTTCACACAGACAGATGGTGACAGGACAAGGGGGAATGGATTTAAAACCATTATCTCTCCTAATTGATGAGAGATGGTGTCACTTCCAGTCCATAACCACTTCTATTCAAAGTGTACCTGAACTAAGAGTTGTTTTTTCCCCTAAAAAATTAGATTTAGGTGAGTGTCCTGCTCCACTTGAAAGATTTTGGGCCCCTGTCTCCCAATAAAGACCTTTAAACCACCAGGCAACTTTAGGAAAAAAAGAAACTCACCCCCTCATGCTGCAATTAAGTGACTGTGAAACCAGGAGAGAGGAAACGGAGGGAGTCTGATTTCCCTTTGTGCTCTCCTAGACCTGTCTTTGTATTACAAACAGTGGCAAGTGTTAAATGTGGAGAACACATCCAAAGACTGGTCTCCACATTTAACACTTGCCACTCTTTGTAATACAGAGTGTATTACACTCTGCTGCTGGTAGACACTGTGGACATTGTGGACGTTGTGTGCTCCTCCTGTGGCAGCAGAGCAATGCCAAGCACCTGCAATAGTGTCAGAACAAAGGGTGACTCTAAAGATGCTGAGAAACTTGAGCTCATGTCTTACCTATTAGGCCTCAAAGGCCAAATTCTCCTGGGTCAAACACAGAAAAGCACAGCACAGGGAAGGAGAAAATTCTGCAGTGGTGACAAGACTGCTAGGAAAGTGCGGTTTTTTGTCTGAAGACCTCAAAATTTTTCTCAGCATAAATTAAGCAGCAAAAATCATCTTTTTGCCACTTATCTCAGCCTAATTTAGCAACTTATCAGATATAGCCTCTTAGTTCACTGAGGGCATCACTAAGCAGAAAAGGCAGTTCATATTATCTTCTTTGAGTCCTCCTGGTGTCTGCAAAGTCCACTGAGAAACAAAGATGTAGAAATTATGCTCTTGAAGCCAATCTAGGTACTCAGGTCAGGGTGACACAAGACACCCACTGGGAGTTCTTTCTATCCATATAGAGGCAACCTTTGCAATATTTATAGGTGTCTCCTTATAGTCAAGTAAAATCAATAGAGATTAATCTCAGTGTTTAGCTGAAGGACTTGGCCTTAGAATATGGCTCTCTATCCCCATCTATGAACATTAAAAATGAGGGTTAAAGCAGCTGCTCAGGTGGAGCTGAGAAAATACAGCATTTTTCCTTATTCCCATGCCATGTCTCTCACTCAGCCACATTGTTTCTCTAAAGATTTTCTACTCCTGGAAATTTACTATTTCTGGATAATAGTTCCCAACTAGTTGCTTAATTAAAGCCCCCATGTAGCCCGTTTTATTCCAGAATTCTGGAATAGCTATTCTGGTAAATTCTGAAGTGTCAAGAAGCCCTAAGGCATGAGAAGAGAAGTGTGTGCCTGTCTCAATGAGAAGCTGTTAAAAGGAAGGTGAAAATAGGAAACTTTCATATATTGGTAAAAGCCAAAGAGTGTGTTGCTGGTAACATCACTTTAAATCATTCTGGCATACAAACAACTGGAGCTGCACAACTAGTTTGGAGGGGAAAAGAAGGATTGAATTAATGCACCTTTTTTTTTTTTGATTCACACATGGTCTTCAAGGTTGCAGTTTAGTCATTATCTGAATTAACACTCCAAATAATTTCTTGGAGGCATCTCAGTCTCAGGTCTATGAGCTGTTGATTGTATGTGTTTGATACATGAAAATCAAGCTGTGCTAATTAGTTTTGATTTTACATATAGTTTATGATGTGTTAGCTCTTTGCCTTATTGGATTAACGCAGATCTTAGAAACACATGTTACACACACACAAAAAAAGTATTTTCAGGTACCTCTGACACAAATATCCTCTAACAGTTGTTGGAAATTCCTTGTTTGTGCAAATTTTCCTGCAGTAACTTACAGGTTAAACTGTACATTAAAAAATATATGGGGAAAAAAAGGGAAAAAATACATGGAATATATTATTTGAGCAAGGTTTTGCAGACTAGACCAGAACTGCTCACTGTTGGGTTCATTCATTGCATCCACTAGTTTTGTAGTCCTTGTTGCTGGCACTGAGAGTCCTCTGCTCACGCACCAGCCCCATCAAACACACACACACACACTGACCTTCAGCTTCAATCATGCCCTCCTGCCTGCACTAACATGAACTCACTCAGACACTTTCACATTGGCTTACGTGCCCAACTCCTGGCACTCACATCCAGTTATGTCCAGAGTGTTACACCCACACTTAATTACAATCACACCCTCACACTCCCCATCCAGTTACACCACCAGGGCTGCCCACCTCCCCCCACGGTCAATTATCATCAGATGTGATTAAACCTGCAGCTCTGCACCTATAATCCTCCACTGGCATTCACATCCACTTATGCTCAACAGCCCTCCCTGGGATGCACGTCTGCTCATCACATCCATGCACGCATGGAAACACCAGGTTCCTTCTTTCATTCTGACATGCAGTGGGTTTTTTTTTAGTTTTCCTTTCAGTGGCACAAAGAACACCCACTTCCTACTGAGGAACAGAAAGACTTGCTGTTCTGTAGACTGTTGCCCTCTCAGAAAATCACCTTGAATCCTCATTTTATACTCCTGAAGAATGTATAAAGTGATGGTTTTTATTTTAGTTTCTGGCAGGACTTTAAATCAAGGCACCATTATGCAAAATGCTGTGCACTTGAAACAAAAAGCAGTACCAGCACTGTAAATTTAGGCTGTGTCTTTCATCTGAGAAGAGTGATGGAGTTTGTTATAGAGGAATATAGTCACCTCCTCAATCCCCTGTTGCATCCATGGGAATGTCGCAAAAGCAAATTCCTGATGTTCCCTGACACACGGACTAGAACCCACCAAGCAGCCTGCAGGCACCTGAGGTGGTCCACACAAATAATCCCCTCTGCATGGCTGCATGGCCTTCCTGAGCAGCTGGTGATGAGCTGGTGAAATCCTTCTTCTCCCAAATTCAGCAAAAAGGTTTTTTCAGTGATCACAGACCCCGAGGTGTCCGAGGCCAGGTTGGATGGGATCCCAGTAACGGGGCCTGGTGGAACATTCCCTGACCATTCCCTGCAGAGGAGTTGGAACAACATAACCTTCAAGGATGCTTCCACCCTAAACCATTCCATGATTCCTTGCCTCTATGACCTCACTCTTCAGCTTATCATGTCTTCATGAAGACCCACCTCAGAGGTGTGTGAAGCCCACACAAATGTTAACAAGAAATCTAGGAGGAAATGGGACTGGTTTCACCAGGTATATTCAATTCCAGGAACACTAACCACAGCCATGAATATTTATAAAATATCAGTAAGAAAAGAGGATAGAAGAAAATGTTGTGTTCAGACACTTTAGAGGCATAAAGAGGGAAGGCTTATCTGTACCAACCCATGTGCACCCACATGCACAGACATCACATTATTTTTTTCAGTATTTAAAACCCACAGTCAGTCTGAACCAGACTTAAGAGGAAGCTCTGAGAATCTAAGGTAATTTCTAAAGCAGGTTTTGATTTAGGAAGATAAGGAAAAGCTCTGACTAAGAAGCCAAATTTCCAATTGTATATTTCTGACAGAGACTTGGACTGGAGTTTTTATTAATCAGGACAAGATCCCAACAAAATTCACTCCTAGAAGTAGTGGCAGGTGGTGGGAGAAAGGAAAAAAAAGAACAAGAAAAGAAAAATAACATAACCAAAACCATCCAAACCTAAAAAACCCTGCAGGACGAGAGAGAGTCTATCAATAAGTGCCTGCCACCACAATAGGATACACATGGACTGCTCAAAAATGCCTTTGCAGGAAGCCAGGCCACAAATAAAACAAGACATATGGTGTGAGGTTGAATTGGCTACTTTTTATTAAATAAACAATTGATCCACATCAAGTAACTCTAAATCATTTAGGAGGTCTTTGTTGATCCTGACCAGAACTAACATGTGCAGATAACCTGCACTTGGCACTATGATTATCATTCCCTGCACATCTACCAGCCATCAGAAATCCCAATTCTATGTGTCCCAGAGGGGCACGAGAACAGAGGAGAGACAGGGTAAGGAGACACACAAAAAGAGGGAACAATTTCTTTTCATCATCCAAACATCTTCAGGGCTGTCCAAGCCTGAAGAGATGCAAACCACAGCGGGGGGACACACCTGTGTCAGTGTCACAGGGATGGCACCCCCATCCCACACCCACCACTGTGTGCTCTGCCCAGCATTCCATGCAGGGACTAAAATGCCACGACTGCTCCTGGCATAATTCTTGGCAAAGCCAGCAGAAGGAGGTCAGAAAAATATGGAGGGTTAAATGCATTCTGCCATGTCCTCATGGAAAGATCAAAAGCCAGATTTTTGCCACAACCTAATAACTTTAAAGATATAACAGAAATTGTAATGCAACATAGAAAAACTAGAAACTATTTCACCACAACATTGTCATAATCAACAAAGATCACAATAACAAGACAGAAAGAATATTTTGACCAAATGCCTTGCAAAGCTCTTGTGTTTGAAGAGGGTGAGATTCAGGTTTGGCTGCCGTGGATACTCCAGGTTCACTCCTGTGATTATAGTGGCTTCAGATAAGTTGTCTTGCTGCAATGTTCTTGTATGACTTTTATAGGTCAGAAGTATTTTAATCAACATTTTTCCAAGCTTCTGTTGGCTGCTTGCTCCTCATTCTTTTTCAAGACCCCATCTTTTAACCAACATTATTTTAAAACCATGCTAAGTGCCACCACTCCATAGTCACCACTCTCACACATCCTACAGAAATTGAAACATTTTTGAAAATCCAATCCTGATGTAACTGAGATAACACCTGTGAGCTTCTGCCATACTTAAGGCAAGGTTAAGGTCAAGTGGCAAAGATTTGGGTTCCAAAGAATGAAAAGCTTTATGGTGACAGTAAGGATTACAATTCAATCATTTGCTGGGAACATAAAAAAAATTTAATTGTCACTCTCTAGGAGGTGCATTCTGCTTTTCAGCTGATGATCCATCGCTGCCTGTTTTGATTTTTCATTAAAATATGAAAAATGCTTTCAGAGTAGTATTTTTCTGGAGGCTTGATCCTCAAAGACTAGACCCAGCCCTGAGTGTCCACCAGGATCTCAGCAGAGTTTCCGTGACACCACTGGCATCCCAGTGCTCAGTTAACTTTCTCTTGAGAGGGTTTTTGTGGATTTACACCCAAAATTATCCATGTCTGATGTTTGTAGTGGGCTCATTTCCTATGGAGTAAAGGAAGGGAGGAAAATCATGCAGCACAACATATGCCATTATTAAAACAAAAACTATTATCAGGATAGAGCAAAGAAAGTAACTTTGCAATAAAAAAGATCCCCAATCCACATTTTGGGTTCACACCTCTCAAACAGCTTATGGGAAAATAGTGACAGCGACAACAACAAACACAGGAGCAACAAAAATGTGGAATCCCAATGCCTGTGCCCACAGTGAGAATAAAAAATGCAAAGCCTGGGCCACCTCGCCTTTAATTTCCTAACTGCTGTTTTGTAAGGCTGTGTCATGCTTCTCAGTTCAAACACGCTTTGGCTCTTTATTATTCATGGGCCTTTTTCTCAGTCAGTGGTGTTGAATAATAAAACAGCCCAGGATCAAATGGGCCAATTCTCCACGCCTGACACCAACTGCTACTGTTCGCTGGGCTCTGCCAAGCGTTGCCTCTGATAATGAGTGGGATTTGGTTAAACAGTAAATTAATGAATAATGAAATATCCAGGTTGATCAGTTAGAGAGCACGCTTGCTTTGCCCCCGGCCAAGTGCTCGGGGCAGAAATTACTCTCAAACGGCACTTGCCTGTGTGCTGGGCTGGATAACTATTTTACAGCCTATTGCTTGACAGGATGTTGGGAAGGGGGCGAGGGGAAGGGGGGAAATCGGGGAAGCAGAGCGGGCAGAGCAATCTCCTTATCAGCCCGCATGGAGGGGAGAAGGGGCCGCTTTGGGGTTGTGCAGACCCCCTAGAAAGGGGAGAGAGTTGCGGGGTTGAAGGAGGTGGTGATGACTGGAAAAAGATCCCTTTCAGGTCTTCCTTCCTCTTCTCCTGGCTTTTTTATTATTATATCTGTGGTGGCATCATCATCACCATCATCATCATCATCATCAATCATCATCATCATCATTATTATTATTATTATTATTATTATTACTATTTCCTAGTCAGGATTACCGATATCACTGAGGTTAGGTCAAATTTCCCCCTTTCCCCATCACTGTTAATTCTCTCTTTCCAAAATCCCTGTCCGAGCGTGTTTCAGAGCGGGGCCATCCCTCCCGGCAGGGTTGTTTGGAGCCCAGACTGCAGAAGGAGCCTCCCAGAGCCTTGTGTCAGGTGTTTTGGGCAAATAAAAGAGCCTGTGAAAGGCTCTGCCTGCGCGGGATGGGGCGCAGAAACAGAGAGATGGAAAAAGTGCGGAAAAGAGGAAACAACCCTGAACCCTTCATTTTAATAACCCCGTACCCTTCATTTTCTGCATGGGAAGAAATAAGTAGCTGTGAAATATTTCCCGCAGGTCAGTAACACAAGCACATGTAAGCACACAAGCACACAAGCACGATTTTTACTGCTGGGGAAGGGGAAAAAGCCCTCCTTGATTCGCACATGCAGGACTGTACCCCAGCCCAGGGTGGTTTTTTGGGGGTGCTGGTATTGCTCCACATCAGCGAGAAAACCACTACAATTATCGCCTTTTATTCAGACGGGAAACTCTCTGTAACCAACTTGCTTTTTTTTTTTTTTTTTAATGGTTATTCTTCCCAAACTTTCCAAACAAGCCCGAACTTCTAAGCCAGCACAAGGAGGGTGAGGAAAAACGATGTATACATACTAAAATAAAAGAAAGGAGTAGAAAACCCTTCTCTTTCCAGGTCGGGGCTCAGCTGCTTTCGCTCATGTCGCTCCTAAGTTAAAGTTTAGAGAAACCTGTGAAGCGTAAGGAGAAGGAGATCCCGGCTCTGCCTCGGCCATCGCCCCTGTCCTCCCCCGGCAGCAAGGAAAAGCCTCCAGGCTCCGGCTGCGACGGCAAAACCCCGGGAAATCGGGATTGGAGGGGTTTAACCACAGCCTCCTTCAGTCTCTCCGTCTCCATTCATCGGCGTTGTGTGAGTGCAGGGATGAACAGGCGGCTCTGGGGCAGGTTAGAGCCGGTGTTTACTTCATTTCTCACATTCACCCTCTCATCTTAATATCAAAATCCAGAACTTTTCGTTTTTAAGTATTTCGCTGCGTTCCCTTCTGCTCTCCAATTTAAAAAGCATTTTTTACTCCGGACTATTTCCGTGAAAACCATTTACCAAAAAAATGTTTTCTAGCCCCATTTGCAGTCCTTCCACCACCATCCCCACCCTCTTCCCATC